>NC_088098.1:202724317-203027347 GCF_036370855.1 Dromaius novaehollandiae | reverse complement strand
ATAAATGAGGAAGCAAAAATAAAAACCAAGTCCTTGACTGGGACTCTGTCTCCTAAAGAGGCAGTGATCTTTCCATGTGATGGATATTCCCGGGAGGGCATACTGTGAATCCAAGACATTCCCTCACAAACTGCAGCTTTTCCTTAATCTGATGTTAGAGAATCACTTGAGGCATCAAAATGCTGGACAATAAAAAGTCAAAGTCAATTAAAAAATGAAACTTAAGAAAAAGCAAAATCTATGTAAGAGAAGTCCTTTAGCCTCACATGTTTGCCTTTTTAAAATCCTTCATTGGGCATCCTTGGTAAGATATTACCTTGGCTATAGAGTGTTCAATTGCAAGGCACTGGAGAAAGTACAGCATGCCACATGCACTTGTTCCGTCTTTTCACTCTCTTCTCACTTCCCTTTGGACATCTAACAGCACTTCAAGGTTATCCTCTATAGTCTTTTCATTTCTAATGTGATCTTTTTTTCTCTGCTATGCAAAGAAATTCTGTTTCTCACAAAACCAGTGATGATTAGAATGTTTATTTCTGCCTTTTTTGCATCTTCCTCTTTATATTTTCACATTTATTCTCATTACCTGAAACTCCTCTCTAGCATGTAGGGAATCATATAGTACTATTTGATAAATAGTTTTACTCAATTCATTGTTCAAATTTCATAACCTTACTAAAGATCAGTAACCCAATGTTATGTAAAATGCTGTATTAAATGTATCATAATTAATTAGCAATTATTTGTATAACAACAGATGTCATTCAGCCAACTGGCATCTGATAGACACATGTCCTTGCCACGTACTACAGAGTTGAAATTTTTGTCTATATAAAAGCCCATTGTGCAGTCATGAAGGCCAGTAATTGCACTGATTTCATGGGGAATATACTGAAATTTAGCATGAAATCTTAGATATGTGGATAAGTTCATTTTTCTCAAATGTCATTTCTCAAATGGCAAGATACAGCTGGAGGATGTGGTGAATCCTGTAATGTACTATGCAATACCAGTGCAGTTACTTCATGTCACCACTCCTACTGAAATAGGTACATTATACGCAGTTACGGAGGATTTACTAGATGCCCAGACAGTTTAAAGATTAAAAATTCTATCTGTGGAAGAAATCTGTTCTAACATATGTCTTATATTCCATTTCTTAGGTCTATTTAGGAGAAACATTCAGGACCAAGGTTTCGGCTGATTTAAATTTAGGGCAGCTACTTTGGCTTTATCAGAGTTGCATGGGCTTAATGGGAGGTGGGAGACCACCTTAATTAACACGTAATTTTATTTACTATTCAGGAAATCTGATTCAAATGAGGTTGGAATTTTAAAGCTTCCAGGAGCCCTATGTGATGGGAATTGAAATTTTGTAGTGACCATGCTAGTCTTAGCTTCTGTGAATGGCAGTCAAGGTTATTTCCATGCCAGAATGGAGTGGGATTGAAAAGTGGTGTGTAGACATAAGCACGTGGCAAAAGGAGAAAAAAAGAACACTACATGAAACAAACAAACAAAAAACCCAGCATCATAGACTGATAAACTGTTTCACATGGAAAATAAATAGAAAGTTATATTGATATTACATGCAGATGCCTGAAAACTCTCTGGCTCAAACAGCAGAATTAGACACACATGGCTACTTAAATCAACAGAATTTTAATGCATGGCTTAAAACAAACTCATAATGACCATACCGTATCAGTTATGTTCCAGCTGTCTCTGGCTATCAAAGCTTCCTTTTCCTGACTTTAGGGATTGGTACCTCACTTTAAAAAGGCATATTCAAGAAAAAGGAGGTTTCTCAAAAATATTAGGAATAATAAAAAAAAAAATTGTGCTTGGATCGCAAAGTAAAATATAATGACAAGTAAAACACAGATGATCTGTTCATAGAGGGCCATCTAATTCCCTCTCCTTACATTTTGTAGGAGAGAATAGAAGGACCTACGTCTTGAAAAGTACCCTATTGCCTCGCTGCTGCTGCTTTCCAAGAGTTCTGCCCAGCAGTTTTGATGCAAGCAGTTAAGGCAGACAAAAAGGCTGTGTGTGTGTGTGTGTGTGTGTGTGGCATGGGCATGGGCAGTGTAACCCTTTCAGGATAATACAATGTTTGATGTCAACACACAAGAATTCTTGCATAGTGACAGTATTTGGCTATGGAGAGGCCATATTTATGTATCTGGGAATAAAAGAAAGCAGAGTGGAGATGCATGGGATCTTCCTTCTCTGATGATGCACACTTACAGGTCATGCTCCTTTCAGTTTTTCAAAACTGCTAATCTCTGCCTGGCTTTACCAGTGAAGCTTAAGGAGTTTCTGCCTTCTTCTCTTCCAGTTTGCATCCTGTTACAATAGCTGCCAGGGCTGGGTGACCAAGCTGTGGCTTGTTTCTGCCCGTCCAGGCTGCACTGCATCCTGACTTGTAACCTACTGACTTCAGGTGATGCCTCAGGACACAGGGCTAGCAGTAACCCTGTGTGTTACATGCCTTTTCTTTTGAATGATATCTCCATGAAAAAGTGCGCTATGCCCCATAGTGTTTTAATGGTGCTTTCTGCCAATATGTAACATTTATTCCATTCTACACAGAACAGAAGCAAATAGAATGGAAAGTAAAAGCTTCCAGGCTTAATGTCAATGAAATTTTCTCAGAACAATTATCTGGTCCATGAATAATCATATTTAGTCTGTTTGACCTGATAACACCATTTAGCTACATCCTATTTGGCTCACTTAGCTCATGGAGGCATAAAACAGAAAAGAAACTTCTGAACATGAAAATGGAGGCCAGATGACTCTAAGTAATATGTTTTCTATATGTATAAATATTTCCCATTTTCTCTGTCTTAGACCAGTGTAAATGATGCAGAATAGTAGTAGGAATCAGGTAGTATCAGCAGCCAGTATTTAAAACACAAAGTGTGAGTCTTGTGGCACGGCCGACACATATGCCAATCAGGGACAAAAATAGGTGTATTAGAACAGCTAGTGGAAAAAATGCTCAAAAGATATTGAGATTGCTTTGAAGGTCAAAGCTACCTTTAAAGGTGGAAAAATATGCACTAGTAAATTCATAGAAGATTTGTATGCTTGGTAAGGCTTTTTGCTATATACACTGCCTCCCTACTTACATAACAGTTTCAGGACAGTTTTAACACAGACTAGAGCAATGCACATGCAACATTGCTTTAGATGTCGTTCCTTGTTATTGAAGCGCGCTCTTGCTTTGTGCTAATGTTTTGCTTACTTGACCCAAATGACTATCGCCATTTGCTTGAGAGACATCCTCTGACTCCAGTAGCTTTCACTGTAGAATTGCACTAATGTAGAAGGACTCTTAATTGGTATATTTGACACTAGAAGGTCTTGTGCTATGAGATGATGATGATGGTGATAATGGTAATAATAGTTTATAGAGGGTGGTTTTTACAAAACAGTGGCATTCCAGTAGTGAGCAAGCCAGCTAAGAAAAGAAAAATAGTAAGATCTTCACCAATGAATAAATTAAAACCAAATCTTTTGCACAGCTTTAAAAAATATAATATTAATAGTTTGTGTAACATTTTGTAACTTTTTCCAGAAGATATATTAACATACCGTTATAAAGCAGACTCTTGTGTTAATTAGTTCCTAAATTTAATGTAAATGGGCAACTTATAGAAAATTGATTTTTCGCATTTCCAGTACGATTACATCAGGAAAGAGATGGAGAAAGATGTGTTTGCCATCAAATCCCAAAATATACAAAGCATTGACTAGTTTTCAGATCATACTCTCTTACTAGTCCTATTGTGTGTAGCATAAGCAGTGTCCAACAATGAAACAGAGGCAAGAATATTTGAATTCCTCCTCATTGCAGACTGGGAACATTTTTTGTCAAAACAGAAAACCTTGCGCTGCTGTCGTCTATAGAATTGCCCTCATTTTACCTTGTTTCCTCATGATATAAACAGTCCTTTCAAGAGTACAAAGTGCTTTTATAACCATTTTTTTATGGAAATGACCATAATCACCTCTCCCCTTCCTTAGCCTTCCTGTTATTTGTTCAGCAGGTGTCAGCTCCCCTTCCCTCAGATGTTCCGATTGACAAAACTGGCTCAATTCAGAGCAATTGTTCTGAACCGCTCTGTAGCTCTGAAGTTTCATACTTCTTTTCCAGATGTGAAAAATACCTTACATGTCCAAAGTTCTCATCTCTCTTTTGTGACTGTATGAGTTGGCCTAATAAAAGATATTGCTTCTCCAGACCTTGCTTGGCTTCAGATAATGAATAACATTTTTGATTCTTTCTTTGATACTTCTATCAATGTCTGCCAGTATTTTACAGTACCAATACTCAGTATGTTTTTTCCTTCTGCTTGTATAAATTCAAAGTTGACTTGGAAATTAAGAAAGAACTAGTGACAGCTGCGTTTTCCTTATCAGGCTGTTTTCTCAGTGACCTAACCTAGGTGTTTATGTAGCCCTCAGGTACTGGAATATCTCACACTCTATAATGTTGTTTTTCTCAGAAAGTACCATCTCTTTTTACTGACAGGAGACTATGACAGAGAATGGGGACATGCCAAAATCGGTCAAAGATGAAGATACAGCAGGAACCCTGCATCTTAATTTCCTGACCATCACACCCACTCCTGAACGACTCTTGCTTACTAATATAGCCAGATCAAGATTTGCTGAAAGTCACAAACTCCAGCTGGTCCCAGCTGAACAGCCTGCTTCCAAGAGTTTCAGGTTGGTCACTCATCATACCACTGCATTTGAAATGTTTGAAATAAACTGAAGAACAACTGCTGCAAAGAATAATATTCTATTAAAAGTGCCACACTGAGTGGTTTATTAGAACTACAGGTATTGACCAAACTGCAGATAAGGCTGGAAACAGTTATCTGCAAAATCCATGATAAAAAGGCTAAAATTCACAGATTCCAAGGGCACTGGGAACCATGATGCTATCCAGCCATAGCTACTCACACAGACATGGTGTAGAATTTGGACAGCTGAAGAAAATTCTTCTGGAGAAGAGTAGCAGTCCAAACTCCAATAATTAAAAGGATAATTTAAATCTCTTGGAAAAGATTTGGTACTTTCTATCCTGCATACAGCTGGAATCAATGGCAGACTTGATCACCACACCCTTGGAAATTCTAGCAGCCCTTTCTTTACTGAGAAAATGGACTTACAGCCCTGGAAATGTACAAGACATTCACTGTTTGGTGTTATCCTTGCACCACTTCCAGCTTTGCATGTTTTATCATCATCAGAAGGGTAGGTATGATTGCTTCCTCTGCGGAAAAAACTTACTTACATTATAGATGAGGTCCATGTGGGCACCTCCTTTCCTGCCACTCCCTTCCTTTTTTTCCCCTGGTATCTGATATTGCACACAGTGACCTGCCAAGCCTCCTTGAAGAAAGGGATCTAAAGGTGGAAAGAAGTTTGAAGCTGCTGGGGTCAGGCAAGGGGTTGTTGCATTTGCTCAGCTGACAGCGTCAAAGCTTCACATACCAAACTACGGCAGGGGTAGTGAGGGCACCCTTTTGTAAGAGGGTAGCTTCACCCTTACAAAGTTATGAAATCAACTCTGTGTTGTCTGGTCTCTATTTCCATTTCTGAATGGCAAATGGACCAACTAGTCTTTGCCTACAGCCCTTTACAAGGGGGCTCTGCTGAGATGCCGGAGCTGCGCATTCAAGCCGCGGGAGGTTCTGGAGGGCCATGAATTGCTCCCTCCCCTGGTCAGGGTGGCTCTTAGAGAAAGGTGAGCTAGCCCAGCAGTCTGAAGGGGTGTATGAATTCAGGAAGGGTTTTCAGGCTGTAATTCTCTCTCAAATAGGTTCTGGGAGAAAGAGAAAAACTGTATGCTCTTTTGGGCATTTCTTACTAGTACACAGAAAATGGATGTTGGCAGTCTTTTAGGTGCCTGACTTTCCCCGTTTACTGTATGTGAAATTCAGTGTTTTACTCAGATTTGCGTGTCCTGCTTGTTGTGATGTCCAGCATAGCTTGTGAATTTGAATCCACAGATGCTCAGGAAATCTGTAGCAGTGCAGGAGAACATAAATGGGCTTGTCTAAAATCCAAAGCACTAGACAACCTTCTCACAGAAGAATGCTAGGTCTTATAAAATGTGGGAACAGCTAGAAAAAAGCCAGTCTAGTCCACTGAAAATCCTTATCCATTGCTAATGTCGTTAGCACTCTGGAAGGCAATAACTTCATTGTGACCAGCTAATATTCCTCTTTTTGCCACCTAATAAACCGATGATCTTCCAGAGTCACTTTAGTGCGTCTGTTTCTGAACCTATCCAAGTGCACTACATTTCTAGTCTAAACTGGGAGAAGGTTAGGTTTTAGTTGCAGAATCAAAGATTATATAAATTCTACCATTCCATCTCTAATTATCTACATTTTTAATACACTGTCAAAAAGATGAAGCAAAAAGGTATGACATCTTATCCTGAGCCGTGAGTTGGAGTATTTTATTTTGATGATGTGTTGAGTGTTTTTTCACAAAACACATAAGAGTGTTTTTTCACAAAAAGGGATATTGAAAGGTCTTTTTTGCAGGACTTCTAGTCCTGCACTATCATCCATATAGGCTGAAACATCTGTAAAGGGTTGCTATGTAGTTCAGCCTTGCCTTTATGATATCACAGTGTTTCTACAGTATCTGTGAGTAGATAATCCGTAGTCTAAAACTGTAGTTTTGATTCAAAAGGACTGAGTCATTTACATTCGATTTATAAGACATTAGCCAACTTTCTGTTTCTTTATCCTCACCACCTCTTTGGATCTCTTATTTCACTCTAATTATTTGTCACTTTAAGAGTACTTAACTCAAAATATATCAGGATTATGGATCTGAAAATAGTTCATTTTAGTTATTTAAGCTGAACCATTTAATTTCATAGGCCAAAAGAAAATGATATAAGGCTGTATTTGTTCTCCTATTGGATAAGTATGTGAGCACTTATCAAATAAACAGTTACAGAAGCAAATTTAGATGCATGAAATTGAAATTTATTTTGCCATGAACATAAACTGTGCACAGAAATTAACTCCAGGTGGGTGAGAAAAAGCATAGCTGTAGCAGATTCAGCTACAAATATGAGCCTGTCTGCCACTGGCATTTTATACAATATCATCTTAGCTTGACTGTATAGTCTCTTGGTTTCATTTTCCCACATCTGAAGTCTTCCCTGCTGCATCTTAAGCTCATTAATTCATATACTCCACTCATTAACTAATGACTAGAGTTGTGGGAAAAAAAACAAAACAAAACATTTTTTTCTGGTTTAGTTGCAGAATAACAATCTAAGCAGGGTAGCACAAATGGCAGAAGGGGAAGAAGTTTAGATTGAATCAAATATTGTTTTCCTCCCTTGTTGCAAAGAAGAAAAGTGAAAAATTGGATTTTGCTCAAACCATTCCAAATGAAATGAAACAGTCTGATCAACGTGGCTCACTTGAGACAGCTGCAGAAAAAAACAAATAGGAAAGTGAAATTTTCACAAGACCGAGAGGCTAGTGGTGATATTCCTTGTTTCTGTGATAGCTTTGTGGTTAGACTGCATGTCCAGGAGGTGAGGCACTTTGCTTCTGTTCCCACCTCAACGTACAGAGTCTGAAGAAAACCTTGTTCCTCATTCAAGGGAGCACAGGGGCTGCTAAGCAATTAGAGCTTTCTGGAGTGGTGTCCTTCATGTTTTCTGCTAATATTGAGCCTTTCTCATATATTTTTAAGTGGTCACTATATTGGGGAGTGAAAGATTCATGCAAGAATAAGCAATACACTGTAAAAAGACACTATATCGTCATTCTAAATGTACCTGTCAGATTATATCAAAGTTATTTTTACTATGATATGCAGTGTACTATTTGTTGCATCATGCTTATATGATGTATACAGTATAAAATGCTGACGTACAAGAGCTCCAGTCTTTGGTAACTTCAGTCATAGCCCTCTGACTTTCCACTGATCTGGCAGCCAGGCAGGGCCAAACTCAGTGATGCCAAAGGAAGGGAGAGAAAGGGTGAAGAGAAACTGTGGGGTTCTCTGATAATAACTCAAGGTTATTACTTCTGCTGCTTGTTTTATACAGCTGGGACAAAATGAAGGCAGCTACTTGAGTTATCACAAGAGGGTAACTGGACAGATTTTTTTTTTTTCATATATAAAATACCAGAGTACTCCTGATATGTTCTTGCCATTTTTTTAAGATATCATTGATCCTGTCTTAGACATGAAGTCTAAATCTACTCAATTAAGGATAACTCTACTCAATTAAGAATAACACAAGAAAAGCTTATTTAATAACTATTTTTTAAAACTCATAAGTCAAGTGACCTGTTAGCATTTCTTATGCAGCACTGAACACAACTTACAGTATGCAGTATTGAAACCTAAATATTGTGTTTTTCCAGCCAAAATTCTCCTTGTTAGAAACCCATCAAAACACGAGGGAAAAAGGGAAAAAACAAAAAACCCTGAGAAGTCTTTAAAAATGGCAATAAAGATTAGAAAGCAGTACACTGAGGTAATGGAAAGCATTTAAAAAATGGAGCACAGTGTACTTTGGAAGAGAACAGTTTCTGCCTTCAAAATCCCAGGTCCTAATGAAGGGCGTTAATGTCATTGTGACTTAGTAGATAGCCTTCTGCCTCTGGGACTGAAAGTTTTTGGCTCAGATCCATTTAGTGCATTACTGGAGAGGTTGTGCACATCCAGAGGTCATGTTTCGGGTGAGATGTTAAATGGAGGTGGCCACAAAATATTTCCACTTCTTCCAGTCTCTTCTTCCTGTTCTGCTTTTAGACACAGCGCTGTATTGTCCTCTGTTGCCCCTTGCACTACCGGAGTACACTCAGAAGCCGAGGTTATTTCTGAAAACAAATAGGATAGCGTCCCCTTTCTCGTGGAAGTTTTGTGCCTTTTGCAAAGACAGTTCAGGTATTTTTCCTATTCTTCATTATACTGTCTAGTAGTATGGGCGTTAGCATCACAAGTGCTTCAGCTTCCTTTCTGGAATGGGGAAATTCTCCAGAGTAACCCCTATCCTAACATCTCTTCCTCTCTCCATAAGCCTCTGTACACGGTGTCTGTGCAGATTAGGTGTCATGGGTAAATCTAGGAATATAACACTGATTAAGGTGCTTTTGTTTCGGTCCTTCATTGTTTTGGGTCATACTCCATCTCCATAATTATGGGAAATTGTCTTCTGCATGCATTGCCCCAGTAATGAGATCAGTTATGACGGGGGGGGGGGGGGGGGGAGGGGGGGGGGTGCTAAAGTCCCCTTGTTGCTGCTCCTGGGAACTTCCAATGAATGTTTTTCCAACTATTCAGTGAGTTTTTAGATTTCATGCAAGAAATCAGGTTTCTTTTAATGTAGAGAGGGAGCAGAGTGTATGAGAGCTCCCTCATCCCTCCATACTTAGGAGTGTCAGGGGATGATTTGGTTGCTGGCATGATCTAGAGCTGCGGGAACCTGCCTGGCTCTCAGCGAGAGGAGCCCAGGTTGCAGCGGGGCCAGGACTGGAGAAGGGCAAAGTCTCTGGTCTGTGGGCTCGTGGCTAGAAGTCATGCAGCTGCAGCATGCCAGGAAGAACAGGACCTTTCTATAAAGTCAGTTTTAGTTGTGTGGAGTCCTTCCATGTAATTATCCAATACAGAAAATGTGAAAATCTGTGCCGGCAGTTAGCCTGCTGGGACTCGCAGCAGGAAAGAGTGTGATTAACAGGCAAACACAGCACCAAACAGCAGGCAGCCTGCAAGGGCTCAGCTCAGAGGGAGAGCTAGATTACTTCACAAAAAAACTTGTCCCAGCCTGGAAACTAGAAGTGGGTGTATATGTACAGCTAACGCCAGGAAAGAAAGTTAAAAAATGTGAAGAATGGGCTTCAATCTCTGTTACTGTTTTAGGGGGGAGGAGGGCATGAGAAGGGTAAGGATAGGAATTTGGTGGAAAAGAGATAGGTACAGCAGCCCCGTGGCCCAGTGCCTAGGCTTGAGATTGGAGTTAGGAAAGCCAATATCTGCTTCTATGTTGACTGCTGATCTACTACTTTACTTTTGGATTCATCATGTCTCTGTGCCTCTGTTTCTCTTCCTCTTTCATCTCCCTTTGTAGTTAGACAGTATTGAAGGCAGCGACAGGCCCTAAGAGCTGTTTCTTTGTACACAGCCAAAGACAACAAAAACCTTGTCATAACTGGGGCTGGTAGGCAATGCAGCAGTATGCATTTGACTTAGAACAACAGCAAATAATAAATAAATGTGTTCAAAAAGTTTTTCCTACATTTGCCATGGGCATTCCCAGAGATAGGTAGTATGACATGGACTTGGGTCTGACTACCACTGTGTGAGGCACAAAGGCTCTGCCCTTGGGTTGGCAGATCAGCTGGAGTCCTGTGTATTTTCACTTGCTCTCCTGACTTGACAGGTACGATTCATCTCACTTGACCTTAGGGTCTAGGTCCAGTTGCCAAAGCAGAAACATCTAGGCCTATTTGGAGATGTTGTACAGTGTCAATACAATCTGCAGAATGCTGATGTATATGACATAGGACTTATAGCAGACTCATACCTTTCTGAAATGGCAGCAGGAGGTCAAAGGGAATATTCCACAGCACCTAAAATGACACTTAACATCTATGTCTAGTTAACTGAATTGTGCCCTAGGAATCTATATGTGAAATAATCACCCTGGTCTCCTTTAACAGTGAAGTTCTAGTAGAAGAAACTTTATTGACTATCTCAACATACAACAAACTTAATCTAGACTTCACCGACTCTATTAATCAGGTCTCTATTGACTATAAAAGGTCTGTGATGACTAGTTCAGCTGTAGACACCTTTGTTGCAGAGATCCAGAGCGAGTCAAGAAAAAAAAAAGCAGATATTACTACACTTGCTGAATGATGGAGAACTATCTGCATAAGTGTTGCTGAGGTGAGGAAGAAAGATGTGTAGCTAATGTGGAAAATTGTCTAGAATTCTTGTATCATGGTTTGCTGGAAGTCATATGGAAAGAAATAAGAGCGCTAATCTGACCATGGGGGAGGGAATGAGGCAAAATTCTAATTTTCAAAAGATATCTTCAAGTTTCCCCCATCAAAGAAATACACATATACCTTTGCCTCTCATCTATGAAACTTTTTGAGTGAGAAAGTTCCCTTGAAAGTATATATTCTTGGTCTCTATTTGCAGTTTGTCAAGTTGTTTGATCAATGATTGCAGCACATCTACAGATCTCAGAACATTAGATATTTAAATGAGATAATGCTGAAAATACTTTGAGCCTGATTCTCTACTAAGTTCACCTAGCTATTGCAAGATTCTGAGTTTTGATTTCATGGCCGTTAAAATGAAAGAGACATATGGTTAGAATAAGTTTGTGATTGTTATCCTGAATAGCCCATAAGGACTGAAAGTGTGAGGGAAAAAAAAAATCAAGAATCCAATAATGGACACTTTTCCTTGTTAGAAGACCAATAGTAAATCATCGTACCACTTTTTAGTTTCTTATTTGCTAAGTAATATCCCGTAGGCCATTTGCACTTCCACAAACGAGCCTGTTAAGAACCACGAGTTATGTCTGCAATAGCTTCATACTACAATTCTGTTCTCTTTTCTCTTCCATGTGTACCTAAAGTGCTAAATAAAATCTGAAGGCATAATATGCAAAGCTATACAAGGTACATTAGCCCACTGAGTCATTTTCTTGCCAGTGCAGAAATGGCAGACAGCTTGCTGGCTATTCAGGACCGTATGCGACCAGGACCATTTCCAGTCCTTACAGCAGAGACTAAGTCATCTGTGCTCACCAAACACATACAGAATTAAAGTGGATATTTCAGTGCGTAGTGTGCAGTGTATTTCAGCATGCAGAGGAAGATGTTTATGTTTGTGGCCTGAGGAAAAACATCCATTGATATTTAAGTCCCACACCTTTTGCCAAGTTAAGCAGATGTGTGGTTTGTTGCAGAGTTCTCTAGCCAAATACTTCTCTAAGTAAAGAGAGAGCTTCCATTGAGAATGGGCAGGGTCACAGTTGGGTTAAGATTAGTTTAATGCATGTTTTCATATGTCACTTAGTTTTACTTACTGGTCAGAGCAACACAAGGCCTCTCTACCTTGCAGGAAGGTCTTTGCCAAAAAGCCATCTGGAATCAGCCTTCAAATCCAGATGTTCTTCAGTAGAAAAGCCTCAGGAATGGATTCTGGGAAGGATAGAAACCTTTGCATTTGTGCATCTTCCCCCACTTTTACTTTGTCATGTAGGCAGGATTCCCCATTTTCCTCCCTTCTGAGCAACCCAGAGAGCTTTCCCTCTGGCCTGTACAGTGCTCACAGATAATGACTACCAAAGACCTCACCCAGTAGCGTAGCTTCATTAGCACTGCATTAATGGAGAATGCCTGTGGGGCGACAGGGCAGGGGGCCTGGGGCCATGCTCTGCTGCCTTCCCCCTCTGGCCAGCATGGTGGGAACAGCTGATGAGTGTGTGGGGCTTCTGGTCTGCCCACACAGGGTATTGCCACAGGAGAACAACACTAGGATGTGTCTGAATAGAAGTTCTCAACATATCAGCACAGAGACACAGGAGATGCTGTGACAGGGGGAGATCTGACTACAACGTCTGTGATGGAAAGCAAAGACCAACAGGTCCTAGCTAGGAACTGATTTGCTGATGAAGGGCAGGAGGGCTGATGTGTCAAGTTTCCTTTTGAAAAAATATTTTCAACCTTTGTTTGTTTGCATTTAGTCTTGAACCAGACTGTACTTGCAGAGCAGAGAATGTGTTCCAACCCTGCAGAAAGCCTGGAGACAGCAACAGAGACAAAGGCATTCTGTTCCTCATGTTAGGGAAGGCATTAATAATGCTGAACTGAAAAATAAACCTTGTATTTAGATAGCTTTAGACAACAATAATGGGTGCCTGTTCATGAGCTCTGTGTACTCTCTATTCACTTAGTACACTATGTACAAATTAAGTGAACTTGCTCAAGCCTCTAGAATTACAAAATTCTCAAGCTAATTAATCAGAGCTTGACATTACGGCAGCAGCCACATCACCTTACATCCAGGGTCAGAAAGGGAAGATAATTTTGTGATGTAGGCCCAAGCCTGTGCTAAAGGACAGCTGATCTTGACTTCTAGCTTTGTGCAGTTCATTCTGCTTCAGTTCTCCATGGGAATAATTTTTCTGATTAACCGCTCTGTCTTGATAATTTAAATTTGAAATTCTGGGGGGCCAGGAGTACATTTTGCCTTAGATGCATGCAGTACTTAGCCAATTAATCCCAATCTGGGACTGACTTTTGCACTATTAGGTGTTTCTGTAATATAAATAATTATACTTCCTGTACAATGCAAGAAAAATGGATGACTTCAAGCCAGTGTAGAGGCAACATCACCTCTAAAATAAGCAAGCCACAGCTTGTGTTTAGAGTTTCTTCCATGACCTTTAGACTTTTTTTTTCTTTCCTGGAGTTTGTATCCTTTGTAAGATCTGGGAGATGCAGTGATGATAATGTGAACATCTCACCTGTCTCTGGTACTGATAACCTGCTCTTCACAAGCCAAATGGGACAGTGGAATTAGGCATATTTGCAGTAAGAGGTCCTTAGCCAGGAACTATACTGAAAAAGAATTAGGTAGTTAATGTTTTATGTGGTGATCATAGACTGGCAGGCTGTGAAGCAAATGTGTGCGTAAAGCTGAAATGAAGTAATCAATCAAAGAAGCTCCATAAAGTGTATTTACGAAGTTGTGGAAATTCTGAAAGGAATTGAAATCCTCTTGGAAAGCAGTGGTTTGGGATATCTTTCACAAAATTTTGCCACGTTGGCCTCTCCAGAGATCTCAAGCTCACATGAAAAAGATTTTTGTCATTACCCTTAGCTTTAGGTTTAGGCTGTTTTGCTCAGTCACTGTGCTCCAGCATTGACCACAGCAATGTGAAGTATGAACTAATCCAGCATTATTGCACAGCATATTGCTGTGTATTGTGAGCACTGTAGCTATAATAGTCAGCATTTGCCTCTATCAGAGATTTTGAAGTTGTGACTGTTTTCTGTACAATGAAACATCTCAAAAATTTCCTGATGCTACAGTTATCTCATGGAAACCTGTAATAAAATTAAATATGTATGTAACTTGCATAATCCAAGGTTTTTGATAGATGCTTTTAAAAAGAATTTTAAATTTTAAAGCATGTTAGTTACATTTTTGTCTTGTCTTTCCCTCTCCCAGAGGTATACTTAGGCAGGCTCATGGTAGCAGGTATGTCTGTCTGAATATGAAGAAGGATATGAAAATTCTCTATAAATGTTTTAAGAACTGTCACATTTCCCAAATTGTTTTCTGTAAAATATATGGCCTATATACAATAAGTGATGGAGCAAGGCAGAAAAAAACTTTACTGGCAAAACCCTTATACAACTCCCTGGTGTCATTTGTTTCTATATATCTTTAATGAAAAACTGGGAATATCAACCGGACTTTATCGCCTTTTATGAAATAGCAGCATAAGGAATTTTGCTTATTCTTATGTTCTACGAAATACATGATCAAACTCTTTTACTTCCTCTCTTTCATTTCCTTTCTAAAGGTCCTTTCAAAAAGGCTCTGTGGTGAAAAGCAACTCTCAAAAACATTTTTGCAAAGCAGAGATTCTAAAGGGGTTGAAATCTTTGAGTATGTTAACATATCCTGCTGTTAATATCACAGCATTTTCATGTAAATAATGCTAAGAAAAAGATCCTTCCTCTCTCAGCAGTTTTTGCTCTTTTCTGTTAAAACAGTTCACTACTCTCCTGTCTGCATTGAGCTTGCACCAACTGTAACTGAAATTCGGCTCAGGAAAAGAAAAATGGTCATTCACCTTGCAGATTCAACAGCAGAAAGTAGTCCTCAAATCTTTGGCTAGAAAAGGTCAATATGAAGAAGGGCTAGTTTCAGATTATGTACCATTAGGTGATGGGGTCATACATTAGGACCTATCCCCAAAATAAAAATGTTTAGAAAGAAGGAAGAAAGGAATGAGATGTACTTTTTTGCCCTAAGTTTTGCAAAAGAAAGGTACTGCTTCTTGACTTCTAACTTCAACCTTCTAGGATTTTCCAATATCACACTTTGATTTTCTTGGAATTACAAGCTTGAATCTTGATGTTTAAATATGATTTTTTAGAGGCTGTCTCTTTTTACCCTGAATATTTTGCAAATTTTTCTACAACAGTGTAAAGTATTGAGCTTAACTTGCAGAGTTATCTATGTGGGCATATAGCATCTTTGAGGCCTAATATATTTGTAAAAGACTCATCAGCTGGAAGTAGTAGCAGCTGCTGTAGAAAATGGAAAAGAGAGCAGCTTAAAAATAAGCAAAAAATAAATGGGAGCTTCAGGATGTACTGTGTGCATCTTGCCAGGTCCTATGGACAGGATCTTAGGAGCCTTTCTAATCTCCCTTCTGAAGGCTGTTTCCTCCTGGAGAATTTGACATTTCCATGGGAGAGAAGGTGGAGGAGGAGAGGAAAGCAAAAATATGATGAAACTGTTTTAATAGCAAAATAGGGTTTTGCCATGGAAAATTTCACTATTTTCCATTGCAAAAACAAATACCCTTGATAGACAAGCATGGAGCTGTTGAAATAATTTGTTGCCACAGATCCTCAGGGTGGTAGTTTGGTTGTCTATATCTGCATTCTCTGACATTCTCTCCAGTTCAGTGACCAAGTCACACTATGATGGCCTGTGGGGCACTGTCTTCTCTCATGGGGCTTCAGGGAAAGTGTGGTCCAATGCAGAAGTCAAGACTGTGGAAGAAAATGGGACTAGGAATTATTTTCCTGCAAGGGCTCTGAGTCACCATAAGACCATAAGAATTGTTTGTGTTTTTGGCCAACGTAATTTTTGAATTTTGGCTGAAAGAAAGCTTTTGTGGGGAAAGTCCTGTTTTTTTCGTCTTTTTGGTTGTGTCCCAGGTTCTTATGTTTGTTATGCTGATGTGTCTGTGCCTCTTCCAGGGTTCAAATGTCCTGGTTCAATAAGACTTAGTTTCCTGGTGACTATTCACGTGAATCCTGCCCACCTCGACCAGGAGCTCTTGTCTGCATTAGGCATCCATCCTTCCACTAGAACCCAGGAAGAAAAGAAAAAGCACAATGTGACAATGATTTACAAAGCTGACAAAAGACTGAAGCAATGCTTCATCCCTCAGATAAGGAAAGAAAACTGAGAACTGTTCTGGAGGGAACAGTAGCCATCCAAATAATTACTTTAAGCAAAAAACTCACTGTCAAGGTCAGCCTAAAAACACAGTGGGGCAGGATATATTTTATTACATAGAAACTCTCAGTGTTTTAATTTGATCATGTTATTAGTCCAATGGAAGTGTATTAAACCGAAAAGGCACAATTAGCTGACTAAATTTCAGAAGAGATGGGGAGGCTGGTGTCAACGTGAGCTATTCAGCTGTTAGACTTTAGACACCAGATTTTGTCTGTGAAGCCAAGAAATCAAATTTTAAGGTGGAACTTCTCAATCAAGCAACCTGACAAATCCATCATGGGAAAGGAACACTTAAGGGAGTTCTGGATGTCCAGATGGAAACAGTCTCATCGGTCAAATGTCAAGAAAAAGGACTGTTGACAGAGTCTTTTAAAAAGTGAATCCTGAGAACACAGTTCTAAAGAAAATTCTCAATAGCAGAGTGGCAGTGTAAGGAGGCATGGTCCTACCTGAACAATCTTTGTACACTGGCAAGTCATATACACATTAAAAAAAATAACCCTGGATTTTGATAGTTTAACTATAAAGAAAATTGACTCTGCTTCAAAGTATATTTGAGGACTTTAATGGTAATATTGAAATTCCATTAGGCCGTCATGAAATGCTTTTGACAACTTTAAAAGCAAACACTTCTTTAACAAGTAAAAACACACAGCTGTGAATCCAGATATTATTTCTTTTTCTTACTCTGCCTCTCCTTGCACCTTTGGGCATTCAGCTGCTCCTTATCCTGCCTTTAGAATTTGAGCAAATCTTCCAATTTTAAATGTTCTCACTGCAGAAATAAAAAGCTGAACACATTAGGAATTACAGAGACTACATCTGTCTGGGCACCAAAAGACAAGGGTTGAGTGGACACTACATCAGAGAAAGTAAAAGCTTTTTTCAGCAATGTAAAAGAAATAAAGCTGGACCTATGCAGAAATTACATATAGGCATATTTAAGCATATCATTGCATATATATGTATATGTATATGTATCTTTCTGCACCTCTAGGGTGAAATCTTGGCTTCCCCAAAGTTAATAGCAAAGTCTCCTGATTTCAAGGAAGCCTTGGTGTCGCCTTTGACTTTCTGCCTGCAAGGTGTCAGGACTGCTGAACTTCGGTGCTGCTGGCACAGGCAATGTGCCCTCCTGAGCCAGCACGGCAGAGCTTGCAGAAGGGAAGACAGAGCAGGATGGGGTAATGTGATAGGAACATTCCCTCTCTGACCGTAGCAAAGCTTCCCGCCTCCAAGGGGAGGAGGAGAACTCAGAGGATAAGTCTGGGAGAGAAGGTAATGTACTTAGGCAGCAAATGCCCCAGTGGCCCTGTTCCCCTAGCCCGGTGGGTTCTTTCTAGCCCGGACGTGAGTTAAGCTCGCCCTGAATGCTTCCGTATGTCAAGGACCAAGTTTCAGATTCTTCTGTGAAAAGCTCTGTTCCCACTTTTCCGCAGAGGTGAGAGGACATGTCAGGAGAGATTCCTTGCCTCTTTGAGTTTAATGTGAGGTGCTATAAGTGAATCAGACACTTCAGAAACTCTTCATGAGTGCACAAATCACACGTGTCTGGCCTTTCCGATCTTCTTCTCGCCTCCTGTGTGTTCTGAATGAATCCGCTTTGTCATTTCTGTGCGGAAAGGACAAAATCTATGCTACCTGCTTTTAACATCCTGATTTTGTCCCCCAAAGATTTGGATTTTTCATTCTGGTTGCCATTTGCAGGAAAAAAATACAAGTGATAAGGTCTTCAGGATAGTTCACAGATCTGAGCAATTTTAGGGTTATGCTGTTTTAAAAGGAGTTGACTGGACTTTGTTCTATGCAGATATGTGGGGCAAACAGCTTTAAAGCAAGCTGTTTTTCTTTCTTTTGAGCAGGGATTTGCACTTGGTTGCCTTCATCCAGGAATAAATATTTTGGAAGATAATGATCCTAAGTAGGTTTTGCATCTGTCAGATATGTAAGTTTAAAACTTATGCATACCTAGGACAAAACAGTGAAGGACTCAGACTGTATTACAGAGGGACAGATGAATTAAAGGCAAAGTAAAGCTTTAGGAACAGAACAATATGCACCAATTATACTACTGTGTTACTATTCAAAGGAAGATTATCTATATATACCAAACTATATGTCTTTAAAAATGGCTGTAAGAATAACTTACATCTTTACGTTTTTGCTTCTGGGGAGGGAAAGAAAAATTGCCTGGATCTTCCTGTCAGACAGGCTATTTAATATTGGGTGGGAATATAGCAGTGGTAGTTTGACTAAAATCACAGGGTTACGCTTAAAATCTGGTTCTGCAAGCTATCACTTTTGCAGGAAGTCCTGCTGAAGTCACTGGAATCACTAGCATGAGTCCTTACTTTACAGAACTAGACACTTTGATACTGCTACAGAACAGGAAATTCTTTATTGTTTGGATGTTTATTGAAACTGCTATGATTTATATGAATTTAACTCGGATCACACCTGTCACTGTTATGAAGAGAACCGATCAAACTACTCTTTGTGAATAATTTTTATTGTAAATTTTGCTTTTGCACTGAATAACAAATTGTCATAAAATCCCAAGAGTGGAACAATTCAACATTCCTTCTTCACACACTGATTCTTTCGGTAGCTTATTTTAAGGTTAGTTATTAAACTCTAAGCAAACACTTGATGACTATTTCTGGAAGATGAGAGAGCAGGCTGTAAGGAACTATAGCTACAAGCAAAGGTTCTCTGAATTGGCCTCTAACTGTTTTTCAAACTTACGAAGACATACACCAGCACGCACATTGTCAAATATCCTCATCTAACCCAGCTGGAAGTGAGAATGAGACTTTGACAGCTTCAAAACAGCCCATTATTGCAAAAGTGACGGAAGGTAATGTGCTGTTTAAGGACAGGATTACATGGTCAAGTCCAAAACCTATGTTGTTTTACAAAAGGCTTTTTCAAAAAGGCATGGGTAGCAGTCAACAACAAAAGTAAAGAACGATTTTGGTCAAGTATTTCCCACTAAATATTATAAAGGACAGGGACTAAAAAGATTTCTGAAGATTTCAGTCCCAGAGATAACAGCTTTGAAGAGCTTTTAGTGCCTAGAAATAAAAGTATAAAGGGAAGTACCAGCTTGAATATAATTTTCACTGCAGTAGAGTAATTTTTAAAGCTACTGGCAAGAAGAAACCATGTAAAGTGTCTTACATGATAGAAAATTAATACTTACATTTGAAGAATTGATAAAAAGATACAAATTGTGACACTACTGGAGATCAATGAGTACATTATTACCAAATCTGCAGAACTCATTTTCATCCATCAGTCTTGCGGGATAGCATACTCTTATATAAAACCTTTAGATGAACATTGCCCATAACTGATTAGCTAGCTAAGTCCAGACCACCTGAATGCTGTACTATTGTAAGATTTACTTCAAGAACTGGCACAATTAATTTCTTATCACTGGCAGCTTTCCATTGCAAGAAAATCTATTTTTCTGCCTAAGGATTGTAGCTGATATGCCAAGGACTTTATTTTCTAACATACTTCTTTGGGCAATGACATTAACGCTCTGACACATTATTATAAAAATTCAAGAACTGATCATAAACTTTAAGTGAAATAGTTTTCCCTTGGACATGCCAGTTTCCTCAGAAAAAAAAGTATATGGTAAAATGTCCATTTCCACTGAATTTTACTTTGGGAAAAAGATCCAATCATGTGTTCTCAGAAAGTGAAAAGACATTAATTATTATGGTATGACTATTTTTTCAAAATCTATTGCATAAAATAATGTAAAAAGAAATTCATAGAGTACTAAAAGTATATATTCTGTTTTGGAATGAAAACATATTGAAGAAAGCCAGTATTTCATGTGGAATGGAGTAAAGGTTCTCTAAGATATGATGTTCAGATGCCCATGAATGGTTGTAAAATACCAAACTGTGTGGGAAATATTTCCATTTTATGGTAAGCCCTAATCAGAGTCCTAGGTCTGTAGGCTAATTTGCCTCATTTGCACTCTTAAATCATATGTCCTAACATGTTTGTTTGCCAGCCTGCCCAGAATCCATAAGCTGAAGGAAAGGCTGCCTCAAAGCTGCAGGCCTGGCATCTGTACTTGAGTAGGCCATATTAAAGGTACCTACCACCACTTCCTAGTACCTTCTTCTCAGATCATTACAAGCTTCCTTTGAATTTCTTCTCATTTCCAGTCGCTATCACAGGATTTCTTTGCTGCACTAATATGCTGCTCCCACCTCACAAGTTGCCAAATGACTGTTCAGGCAGTAAAAATGCATAAAATCTCTGTGGAATTTTGCATTATTTATCGTTAGCAGGTAGCTTAATATTAGCAAACTCATCGCTATGCAGAACAAAATAAGACTTCAAGCTTTACTGACCACTAAAGAAGACCGGTAACTTTAAACTGGGAGTTGTCAGTAACCATTAAAAAGGTGCTGTAATGCAGTATGATACAACCCCAAAGTTCCTGGTTATCTTTGTTGTCTCTCCCTATCCACTGGTAACAAATGATGGTGTCTCTTGCTTATCCACTGATAGCTGCCTTTATCTCATAACCACTGATAACTTTTTTTACCTCATTTACCCATTTGTTAACGTGTCCAGCACAGCAGGTGTGACAAACACAAAATCACATTGGTGCATGTCACTAATGATACTGTCCACACTTGCTAAATATCTGTAGTGATTTGAATGCAGAGGATCCAAGCTCACAATTAGATTTTGGATGAAAGGCATGAGACTCAATGTGCCACTAAGGCACTAAATGTAGGTGGCTGTCTACATGTAAGTGAGGTGTCTAAGCTCACATTATAGTCAGTGGAAATCCAGGATGTGATTTACCTGCCTACACCCAGACCATTTGGGATGGTGCCTGGCGTACCCACATGGCTCTCAACGCCAGCCAAGGAGGTATGGGTGTCCAGTAGGTCTTTACATATCCATGTGGACATCTCAGGTACCCTGAGGTGTATCAAATGGCACTAAATACTTATCTTTTGGAAACTCTATTGAACTCCAGATCTGTATTGGTTATACTGGAAGTTTAGTCCAAGTGTAGACACTTATATGCAGATATCCAAATTTAGATCCGCTTTTAGTGGTATTCCTTCTGTTCAGAGTGAATACCACTTAAAATATCCCTGCCAGCAGTCTTTGTGGCACTGGCATAGATAACAGATGCAAAGTAAAAATTCCCTTTCAGCTGTAATTCATGCATAGTCGCTGTACATGCTTAACCAAACATATGTATTCTTACCTTAAACTAGTATTCCCAAACTCTTTGTTTTCTCTTTAATGCTTTTTTTCTACTTAACTCTCTGTAATGGAAGCTGTTCAGAAGCCCGTCCTCTGAAATGCTCAGTAATAACAAATAACTTCATGCACAGTTGTGAATGTAACATAAAGGTCTTTGAATCAATGGTTGTCTTTTCCCAGGACTTTGGTTTCCTAGCCCTGAGGCCTTTGGATATCATTCTGAGATGTGTTACCCTGTTTACATACTTGGGTTTCAGTTCTACCATGTAATATAATGAGACACATTTCAAGGAAGTGTCATGCACATGAAAACCATTAATTAAAATCAGTCTATATGCTAAACTCGAGGGTTTATATTCTAAACAGTCTTCTTTCTTTCTTTTTCGTTTTCTTTTTCTTTCTCTTTTTTCTCTCTTCTCTTCTCTTCTCTTCTCTTCTCTTCTCTTCTCTTCCCTTCCCTTCCCTTCCCTTCCCTTCCCTTCCCTTCGCTTCGCTCCGCTCCGCTCCGCTTCGCTTTTCTCTCTTATTGAAACTTTGAATATCCTGCTCATTGGTCAGAAGAAGAGCAGTCACATTAGTGATAACTTACTAAGCTCTTGATCACCATAACTTTGAGTACCTTCTTCCGCTCAGGCAATTTTATCTGAACTAATTTTATCTGAACTGAGTTACAGCTGGGCTGACTTCATCCATGGCCCAGTCATACCTAGACAGAATGCTGAAGCTGTGTGTTAGGGTAGGTTCAACCAAGCAGTGGCATGAAGCAGCATTGTCTGACTACACTAACAGCTCTGCCTATGTCTTTTCACTCATTTCTCCACTGACTCTGAAAAAGGAAAACAAATCTCATGTACTGATAAAAGGGTCTTTCTAGTGGGTGATGCTTAACACTCTAAGGTGCTTAGGATGAAGTTATGAAAGGTGGTTGGACCATTTTAGTGACCACTTAAAAACAGTCCTTTTAATTCCATAGCAAAATTAAGAGCATGCTGTGCTAATGGTACTGAGAAACTGATAAACAGGCCCTCATCTAGATGAATTCCCCTGTGCCTGCCTTGTTCAGATCTCCTTGTCATTGCTCTGTCTGGTGAGGGCTATGGGTATGGCACAGATAGGTCTGGAAGCAATAGTACATTGTCTTCTGCTGATAAATGAAAATGAGGCTCCTGCAGCTACATAGGTCATATTTATCAATATAATTGTTGCATGTTTGATGTCTACAACACAAAAATATCATGTATTTCCCTAACCTGAACAGACCTACTTCCAGCTTGTTAAACTGTTTTCCCCTGGAGGACTAGGAAACAGTCAAGAACCTTTCTTTTGCTGCAATAGTGTTTGTGGGTTTGTGTTTTGATGTTTTTATGAGAATTTCATTAGAATGCTTATATTTTTCTTAATTCTGAGTTAAATGAAATTATACTGTATTTCCACTGACGTCCTAAGGAAGAATTTGGCTAAACGTTCTTAACCTCAGGGTTAATTCACATACTTTGGGTTTATCTGGGAAACATGCAATTCTTGATTACTCCAAGACTTCTCAAAATCTACCAGCCTATGAAGACATTAGAAGGTCAGCCTTTACTTGCACTGGTTAACACTTCAGGGATGACTTTTTTTACTGAAACCTATGACCCAGACGTTCAGGCATTTACTTCCTGTTGACTGCAGGGCTGTAAGGCTGCTTTGAACCTTTTCTCTTTTGGGACCTAAGTAGAGGAACATTCCACAGCATTTCTGAGTGATGCAGAACCAAAGCCAAACTGGAAACAAAAGGCATCATTAATGATGGCTTAAAGCTTTGATTAGGAGAAACAGCTTTTATGTATTAGAAATTGTGAAATATCACCAAGAGTGGAACAAATGTTTGAAAAACATTGCAAACTATTTAGAAGAAATTTAGTAATTGCTTATGCTGGGGAGCTTGCTTTGTCTTTCTGTCTTTCACATGATGGGTTTTGTGGTAATTGTGGTGGGACTGCAATAACTCCTAGAGGTCCCATTTTGCTACCTTGTGTGAAAGCTCTTGAAAAGAGAGCTCCTTGAATATATCTTACTAATGAAAAACTCTGAAGGAGAACAGCTGCCAAGATCATTTTCTATATTCTTAACGTTATAGAGCAAGGGAGGAAATTTGCTTTTTGGCTGGGATTCACTAGAGAGGCGATGTAACATTTTAATGCAAAATCACAGAGAGTCATCACCAAATAGGTTGTTTCCAGTGCTATTCTGCACAGATTTATGTAGCCAATACATATAGTAATTCAGAAACTAGTGAAACTAAATAAACAGTAATGACAGCTCAATCAGACCACCCCTGAGTTTCATACCACTTTGTGAGCTGGGCCCATTTGAACACTATGTGTTTAATACAGCCAAATGTTGAGCCATACATTTAGGAACAAATAATGCAGGCAAGAAGCTGGATTCCTAAGAGGGATTCATCTCACCTAATTTCAGACACCTTAAATACAGTTGCTAACATCTCAGCTGGTCATGCTAAACTCCCTTAATAGTCAGCAGATAGAAATGACCACTTCTAGAGTACAATTCATCCAAGCCTAAAGTAGATGTCTAAGTACTATGAATTTCTTCTAAAAGTGTGTATTGCCTTTCATTGATTATAAAGGGAGGGTAGAAACCTGCTGTGGGTAGATTCTTCCAACATATGCTTCAGAAAACCAGTTTTCTCTTTGTTGGTTGCAGTAATCCAGCACACCAGAGCACAGAGAGGAGAGGGCTCACAGCAGGTCAGCTTACTGGCAGTTTACAAATACTGTAAGATCCTAGGCCCCTGTGGTAGTTGTTTGTTAACAGTAGTAGTATTAATATTGGTAATATTTTTTCTAAGTATAGTAGGGAAGCTCCTAAAAGAGGAACGTTATTTTGTCTGTCTTTTTGCACGCTCACTAAGTTAGTCTGGAAAACCTATGGCTTGCAAGTCATTCACAGCTGAGGAGGAGGCTGGGACTGTATTAGCATGGGAACAAATTTGCATCTCAGTTACAGGAAGAAGCAAGCCATGTGAAGATGTGATGAGGTGGACATTATTGGATCCTAGATGAATGTTCAGCCTGTTCTTATTCTGCAACAGAGAGTCAGGAGATTGGGAAGCAATTGTCATCACCCACTTGTGAACTACTACCAGTTGTGCCTTTCCCTTAGGTCTTGGAGAGGCACAACTCTGAGACACTTAAGTTTTTGATATAAGGTTTGTGGGTCATGAATGGTAGTCACTCCTCCACTATGGTATACACTAAGGAATTCAGAAATGCAGTACTGCTTTGTATAAACTCTACCATAGAAGGCACATCAATAATATACTAGTAAACTATGAAAAAAATCCCATGGTCAGCAAACATTTTTGCTGGCTATTCGAATCCTGACAAGTTCAAGAATCTGTTTCTTTTCTATCCTGAGTGTGGAGGTAGTGGATACTGTGTCCAGAAAGGCTTCTCTTATCAGGTAACACAGCAGGACAGCTCAGAAAAATCCCATGCAGCAGTGAGTTCACTGAGGAAGTAAATGGCATGATCATCAGGTGTCTTCCCCATTGTTTTCTCGCTCCCAGCTTTTCTGGCTCAGCTGACATTGCAAATGTTATTGATATTGTTTGTGCACTACCATTCCTGCACAGGCTGTTTTCTCTAATTTTTCAGGATTTTGCAGCAGCCAATCCAACCGTTTATACTTCAGCAGAATTTCCATTAAGCTGTATGAATGTGGTATCTGAATAATGATTGAAGGAACAGGCATGAATATGAGAAAGCTGATGAGTTGCTTCTTGTGGCCATGACAGTTGCTGTGTTTTTTATCCCCAGTCACACAGCATTAGATGCTGCCAAAGCAGTCTTGTCTGTGTCAAACAGAAGATAATCTGGAAGCTTTTTTTTTTAACCATCTATTCTTTGCAGGGCCTTTTTGCAGTGCCTCGGTGTCCTTGTTCTGCCTCTCATACTGCGATGAATTCTTGTAGCATCTTTAGGCTTCAGGGAGAAGCAAATATACACAGAGTGTATCTGTCTGCCAGATAAAGCCCTGTTTCCTAGGTGTTCTTTCTGCTCATGCTTCAGACAGCTCTGATGTTTCAGTTCATTCTTCTGCAATAAAAGAGAGAGAAGTACAGGGTTGTGAACTGCAGGAATATTTAGTCCCTATACATATTTACTATATCTCAGATTTACATAACTGTGTCCTCTGGGAATAATTAGATCCTCCACACACTGGAGAAGCTGTTTGCAGATCCCGGTAATCAGAACTAGATCAATGCAATTAATGCCCAAAGAAAATAGCTGATATTTCTTTTGGGTTATTGCTAGGAATGCCCAAAGGAAGTTACCACTGTTATAATACCTTGCTGTGTTAATGTGGGTGACAGGAAATGTTTTTTTCCCATTGCCTAATTGAATGCCAGCACAGTTAAGGACTGATAGCAGCTGCTGCCAGAAGAAGCCATTTGTCAAGCACAACAGTAAGTTTTATTGGGCCTACAAATTCAGAAGCTATGCTACCTAACGAGACTCTGTTACAAAAAAAACCATTTCAGCAAACTGTACAAAAACATATCAGCACTGTGGCAGGTAGGAGGTCTCTGATGGACAGTGATTGTAGGAAATGATATCGTTTCAACTGGTCCAGTTGCAAACTGCAAAGTTTATGACTTAGTCCTTAGGCTGAATACCAGTGTCCAAGCTTGGCACCCCTGGAACAGCCAGAATGCTAGTAACATGGAAAATCTGACTCATGGCTGTCTGAGGTCCCAAAACAAGGTTTGGAATGAAACCTATATTTATTTAAGGATATATTTCTTGGCAGCATTAGAGGGACATTAGCACAAATGCTTTACTTTCAAAGTAATTTCTACAGTAACAATAAAAAGTTTTAGGTCAGAGATCATGCAGAACTTTTTTAAGGAAAAGCAGATTAAATTCCATTTTCAAAAATTAATTCCCATAAATATTCACAGAGTGAGCTGGAAAAAGATCCAGAAGCCATAGCTAGGAAGCTGTCAGGAGTTTAGAATACTTTTAACAGTTCAGTGCAAGATCACACATCTGCAAGCAACACAGACTGTGCTCACCATGTGGGAGACTGTGCTGTGGAAAGCAGTAACCTTGGAAAAAGGCTTACGCTGATCGATGAGCAGTGAGGGTGATGTTATAGCTGAGGGAATTAACATGAGTATGAAAGCTACGGCTGAACAGGAGCACAAATCTCGTATTGCTACCCTGTAGGGATGCAGTGAGGCATGGGGTGCCCAGGGCCCGTTTTGTGGCCAAGAAGTCAAAGGAAAGCCACTCAGTAAAGAGCTCCATGAATGATCTGGAATATGATTTTAGTAAGGCATTTTTTCAGTGACAGTCATAATAAACTCATGCAGTTTAGCCTATCCAAGAGAAATTTTAAGGACAACTTAATACCAGACTGTTAATATTCCCACTGGGCTGAAGTCAGATCAGTTCAGGCTAAAAATATTAAAACCATTTTTAGTAATGAGGATAGAGAATATTGGAAGTCAAAGCCATAATGCAAGAGTATCTTGGGGGAATTCTGGGCCCTGCATTACTGGAAGACTGTGTCAGAGGTGCCTTTTCTGGCTTCACAATCTGTGAAAATATGCTTGTTTATCGATTTCAATCGAAAGATTTACTGTTGCTTATTTCTAAAGGAATATTCTTTGGGGTCTGTTTTTTAAATCTATTAGCACTGAGTTAAAATTGATTCATCATTAAATCTGAACATTGGTAGTTTCTACCTTTGAGATACTAGGGCTTTCCTCTTTTTTATATGAAAGTCTTACCTGTGCAAAGATATTCAAGAATAAAATGTGTATGTATCATATTCTATGTTGAATAAGTATGTCTGCACATAGAGTAACTCACGAATAGTTGTCCTCCATAGCTCTCTCTACAGACACATCTGGAGAACTTTTCACTTCATTCTAATGTTGTGGAGCTGTCTCTAAATTTTAAACTTACATTTAGGCTTATATTCATATTCTGTGAAAGGTCTTCTATCAATGTAGAGGAGCCTTAATTTTAAAGTAGAGCCCAGCCCATCACTTCCTTATCCTTATCCCTCCATTATCAGTCTACAGCAGTGGCAATCCCCCAGTGCCACCCCCAAACTGCAATATTGATGGAGAATCAGTCTCAGATGAGTCTGGTTCTGACCTGCCCCTGCAACATACTGAGATATTGCCGAATTGTACTGCTGTAAAACTGGTGAGAAGTGTTCTGCGTGTTCAGCTACATCAGACCTGTGTGTGCTAGAAATCAAAAGGCGGGTTAGAAGGTGAGCGGGTAACTCAGATGCTTTCCTTACAGACAGCTAGCAGTACAGTGTCATTCACAACCTTCAAACACTGATAATGTTAAAACAAAAAATCACATGTGCTAGTAATCGTGAAATAAGAAAAATCAAGGCTCTCTTGTCTATTTTCCAGAGAATCAGTACTTCCATTTTTATCTTATGAGGTACTATATCATCCAGTTTCCTACAGTAATCTATATAGTTATTTTAAAGATGAATAGGGAGAGCATATTGGTGCCACGACATTATATAAGGAAATTAGGAGAAGCTTGTGGTGTTCATGAAAACAGGATTTCCCCATAAGGTTTTTATATGAAAAGCTAATGCAGCCCGTTGCATCCTGAAGCTGAAAGGCAGAATGACTTCCTCATTAATCAGCCTTCTCTTCAGCTTAATAATACTTAACAGTCACATAATGCCTTGCATCCCCCAAGCACTGTGTCAAAATTAAGGATCCTATTTAGTAGTTAGGCATGTAACTACCTGCTAAGGGAGTGCTGATAGCAATCATAAGTACAAGTGTTTTCAAGTTAAAAAAAAGAAAAAAGAATAGATGCTTAAATTTTAGAGGACACTTATTTTTTCCTCTTTTACACTGATTAGATATCATGTTGATAAATGCCTTGGTACCTCTGAAGAAAAATAGACCATCAGTATGCTGTAATTTTGCCTGAGCACATAAGAATCTTGCATCTGGAAAAGCAGTTGGACCATCGTTTTTATGCCGTCATATCTGCTCTGCCTGCCTTGCTCTGGGTAGTTTGGTGACTTTTGCTATATCTCCATTATCAAATAATGTGGACAAATAGAATCTGTAGAAGTAACTGTTGGTTTTTATGACCTGACACCTACATTATGCACTTTTCAGAGGTTTTATGTTAGGGCTAAACTGCTCCCATGAAGCAAGTACCCTTTTGCATCTGGAGTGCATTAAGTGGACTCCCAGGAGCACATCTTCCAGTTTAGTTTAATGCAAAAGGAATCCAGGTCATGCACTCTGAGACCATTCTGTGATGGAAACTAAAGCACGATAAGTGGAGATAATCAGAAAATTTTCCTCAAAATCATGCTCTTTCTCTGAAGCAAAACGCTAATGTAGGCACCCCTTTGGGACTCGGGTAGAATGTGAAGTTTCAAACTCAGCTGAAGATCCTGTCCTGGCACATACTGAGGAGCCCATACATCATTTTGACGCACTGACTGCCTTGTTTTTAAGGGAAGAGAATATTCATCTTTCATTATGGTTTGTGAGCAGAAGCTGAAAATAGAAGTGAGAGCTGGAATAAAAGACATTGATTTAGTAAAGTGTTTAAGCATGTGTATAGTTGTTAGAACTCATGTTATTTGGTTCTTTGCTGAATCAGAACCTCTGAAAGTTCACAGTCAGAAAGACTAGGGTATTGACAACAACATTTTCTTGTGTTACTCCTCAAATATCACTTCATGTGAATTTGCAACAAGAGTTGCCATATGGGTACCAACCTGGAGGCTGCTTAGGCCAATGACTGAAGCAGTGTTGAACTTTCCTTAGAACAGGGCAGAAGAACCCACAGCAGTGGACGGCTGTGTAACAGTCTGCCCTCAGCATGAGGTCTCTAGACCTAAGCGAGAGAGAGCAGATTTTGAACTAAAACATGATGTTTAACACCTATTCTAGGGTGCTTACAATAGCAGTTCTAATTTGTGGTACAAAAGTAGTTTGCACGTTGTGGCCCATCACTAACAGAAGTCACCAGGAGTTGTTAGGCTCTGTAGACATCTGTTTAGAGAACAGTTGTCTGCCAGTCACCAACACATCACGAGAACTGTTCAAACATAGATGATAGAAAGGTACATGTGAGGAACAGCCTGCACAAAGAATATATGATTATTGTGATTATTGACAATAAATATAGATAAACACAAAAAAGAGGGAAGAGCCGTTCAGTGGGATTATGTAATGAAGTTGCCTTGAGTAATAGGGGGCTAGAAATTTCACAGGCTGTTCCTATGGAAGAAGCTTCTTTCTTATTGCTTCATTTAAAAGCTGGTAAATATCCTGAAGCAAGGGGCTTCCATCCTCTCCAAATTTCTATGCTTGTTCACAGTTTATAAGACTGTAACTTTGGATGGTCTCATCCATGCAAATGTTCAATCCCTTTTCTACTCATGCTGAGCTCCTGGCTGTGTTTCTGCCTCATGTGAAGATGTTCTATAGGCTAAGCAGGAAAAACACATTTCCTTTTATTGGCTTTAAATCTGCTGCCTTTCTGTTTCCCCAGATGTCCCCCTGTTATGGCAAAGTAATGGAGAAAATATACAGGAGTGTTCAATTTACCACTTGAATGCTCCTCATTAGTTTGCATGTCTCTATTTTGCCCCTTCTTATTTATCTTCTCTGTAAAATAAACAGCCCTATTCATTTTTCATTCGTTCTCAGTTCTTGTAAGTCATTTTCTCTGGAATCATCTTCTCTTTCTTATGTCCTTTTTGCTACAGGATGACCAGAACTCAGTATATAATTTCAAGCAAGAAACTTGCCTCCACACAGACCATCATCCTTTCAGCATTACGTTGCCACTTTCACATGGACAAGAAATAAAAGGTAAAGGGGTGTTGTCCTAGAACGTTTCAGGCATTTAGCAGGCAGGAAAAGGATGTGGAAGCTCTGGAGTTAGGATATTTATTTTAGGTTCTGGAGGAGAGTGTGTGAGTAGTCACAGATTGCTCTACCCAGCTTTTCACTGTGTGATATTTCTGCCTTGTCCCCTTCTCCTCTGTCTTTGTCTCCCTTTCTCTCCCCAGTCCTTCTGGCTCTCTGTTTCAGACTCCTTTCATTTTGCCTGCCCACTCGCAGGTTGGGTCTATGTTGCAAAGTCAGGCCACCCCAATATAAGCCTGTTGAAACTTCTTATTCCAGTGGAGGTTTCCTGGCTCAGTCTTCATCTTCCCCTCAGGGTACTCTGTCAGCATTATCACTCACTCTAGTGTCTTCTGCCCTTCACACAGTCCTAGCTAGTCTTATAATTCTTTTTCTGTACCATCTTCATCTTTTCTGCTTACTCCACCTCCTTGGTGTTCTCTGACCATCTGTCCATGCATTTGATAGGAAAGGACGAACTGCTAGAGATTTTAGCCCTATCTCCCCCCATCACATATATCTCCTGCTACCTTCACCAGCTGATAGCTGTACATTTACCACCAGCACTTTTAGTCCCAGTTTTCATATACAATATTTACTCCTCTTCCCTCTCTGTCCAGTTTATAATAGATTCTCTCCTACCCAAGTCCAATTCTCTATTTGTTTATGCACTCCAATAGCCTTCTACTTTATTTTTCCTTTTTCTTATCTTGCTTTTGCCCTTCTGTATTCAAATAAAACTGGTTCTCCCTCTGTACAGCCTGGATGCCTGAAAGACAGTCACAGAGAGGACAAGATACCTCTCAAGCTCAGTTCCTGGCTCATTCTTGTGCTTCTGTGTCCTTGAATATGCTCAGTTGCTACATGTTTATGTCACTGACATCTTCTCATGTGCCCCATGGCTGGTGAAAGGAATGAATTTTCTTTGATTGCTGTGTGGGGAGAGGATACATAGTTTGGGAAGCATTAGGAGCTGCAATAGGTTCAAGAATGCTTCTTTTAGTATATGTGAAAAACAAGTTTTCAAAAGATGGTTTTTGGTGAAATTTTCATGGAGATACAATCTCTTGTCCCATAGAACGGCTTTTGTGCTGCTCAAAGAAAATATCACCATGATTTTTTTAATGTCATTCAAACCATGTCTTATCTCCACCAATTTCAGCCTTGATGAGGACTGAACTGTTCCTGAAAGAGAGACCAGGTCAAGTTCCATTATCAGTAAATGAAAAGAGGATCCAAAAGTGAAAGGTGTCAGCTAACCTGCCTAGAGGAAAATGTAAAGTGCAGCCATTGCATAAGAATTATAATCCAGAAGCTGAAGTGGAACAAAGTTTACAAACCCAAATAAAATGCTTTTACTTTCTCAGTGAAACATTTATTGAATGCAATTACTCAAATGCAACGAAATTATTCAGTTACTCTCCATGAAACACTTTAAGATCACTTGAATTAAACTGAGAGTTTTAAAGACTGCCTTTTGATACTTGTTGTTAAAATCAATATGTTCCTGAGGCAAGTTTAGGTTCTGATGGAGCTGACTCTTCCAATGGAAAATAGTTTCATTAAAACCAGAACAAAATGACAACCATCTCATCTATTTTTCATTTTTCCCATGATAAAGTTGATCAATAACACCAATTCTTTGTTCCAAACTCTGCTATATAGTCCAAGTTGGTCATAAGCTTTTGTCCAAGGATAGGCTATTTAAATAGCTTCAGTTTTTACATAATGAATAATGTAAATAGTTCCTGTATATATCATTAATATATTTGATATCTGAGTTTGCAGAATGGGTTATGAGAATGAACAGACTGTGCTTGATGTAATCCTGTTCCTCAGAGAGAGTGTATTTATGTTATAATATAAAAGGTTGATATTTTCTAGTTGAAAAGAGGAATAATAAAATCCTGTGTGGTAAGTAGCAGCTTATTCTAAGGATTGCCTGACGCTTTCCATAGGATGCTGTTCTGAGTTGGGCACAACTTTGACAATGTTCAGTGTTCATGACTCAAATTTCTCCATTGAGAATGTTCAGTAAATCAGGTGTTTTTGAGAAACAAGTTGGAAAAGAGGTTGCTTAGGTTGAATACTGATATCAGATTCATCTCACGTAATTATTGATATCTATAGTCTAGAGGTTTGCACCTGAAGTATTCTTACTAGGATGCCTTTATAATGAGCAGAATCTTTATTAGGGATTTGGGCTATTAAGTTGTATGTCTTAGAAAAGCCTATTTCTCTCTATAGTGCTGTCGATACTCAGTGATCGCTAGCTCAGATAGAGACATTTATGTGAAGTCAGGTGGATGGTTCCTTGGTGCCTTTCCTCTTTAGAAGCTCTAGTGCCCCATGATTTCATACAGACTTGAAATTTGAATCGGAGAGGTCTGGCCTCCAAGACCAGATGTGCCATTCATCATTTTCGAAAACCTGCCTAGTTACGAGCCTTTGGGGAAAAAATGCAATTTACGCATGTTGAGACTTGCTATAGCTTCACAACTAAATCTTCTGAAAAATCCTATCCAGAGTACACTTCTCTACTGAGTGGTATGGACTCAAGCAGGACATTTTTTTAAAGTAGTTTTTGTTGCAGACCTAATCCTGTCTGAGTCCTTATGCAGAGAGAAGGAAGACACGCTCTCTTAAAGGTCTCCAAACTCAACTTGGGGAAGCAAGAAAGAAGAAAATATTTCAGTGAAAGAGGGGGCATAAGACATTGTTAGGAAGCATGTATACCAGCACAGGCAGTCTGGATACTGGCAGAGGTGAGGAGAGCGAAGAATGAGAGGAAGATCTGGACAGGTAAGGTGAAGTCATTGAGCTGAACTAGCAAAAAGGTGTTGGGAAGACAGGTTTTCTGAGGAACCATCGCACAGGGGGAGAACTGGGGCTGACAAAGCAGAGGGCAGGGATGTGTATAAAAAGTGTGACAACGGGAGAAGAATGGGAAGAAGGGTGGACAGAGTGGTTAATTCTGGTTCTTCCTGAGGAAAGGAGGAAGGAGAGAGTCAGGCCTGGAGCAAAGCAGAGAGGGATCAAGCTCCAGACTGATCTCGTCCTGACAGAGCAAAGAACATTTCCAATGAACAGCCCCGAGAGTCAAAATCCCCCCGCTGTCATTAAGTACCTGTGAAACTCCTGGGCTGAGTGTGTCTCCCGTTGCCCTCCAGTGGTTCACAGGCGCAATGACGAGCTGCTGCTGCTCCCCAGGACTCCGCCGCCTCGAGCGGGGAAGGCGACAGCCGCAAAACTGCAGCCCAGTCCGGCTGCTGAATCGTGAGCTTGTCAACAACGGGGTGGACATGGCAGAAAGGGCATTTCTCCTTGTTTTATTTGCCTCCCATTTCTAATGTTTTCCAGAGAGTAAAAGCCTTTTCTTTTTCCCTCCTCTCTTAGAGACAAAATCAAGTACCAAAAACATGATGTAGTTAATTTCTGATGATAAACGTATGGCATTGAAACTTATGACCACCACATATATTTCCTCTTTCACTAGTTCTCTTATACATGTTCATACCATTATTACTGACTATCTGGATTATCATACTCTAGCATACTATTGCTTAAAAACACATAGAGTTCATAGCTGTTGTCCCCAGTTGTCCTTACTGACAAAGAAGTTATATAAAATTGAACAAAGACCTCTGTTTCTCACACAGAAATATATGGAGTTAGCCCTTGGATCTTCTCCAAGCTTCTTGGGAAGATTATTGCTTTGTTTTTCCTAATTTTAGAAGGAAGTCTTGGTGGAGATGGGGATTTGCAAATGTGGAAGGCACTAGAAATGGTGGTACATCTGGCACATCTTACTTTGTCCCTAAATCCTCATGAACAGTGGTGCTGAATCTGCTGCAATGCTTAGTGCTTTAAGCCTGGGCTGCAGTCCCAACCTGGTCTCTGTACACAGAAACTCTCGCTGGAGAACTTGGTCCTTTGTGGGTCCCTGAAGACAGGGCAGACTGCATCTCTGAACCACTTCCTGCTAAGACATAACAAATTTTATGGAATTGCCACACGTACATTTGCCATGCACAGCCAGTGCCATAATGTTTAGGCTTTGTTTCTTCTATTTTCCTGTAAACTCTTTCTTCATGTGGAGCGAAGAAAAAAAATGCTTAAATGCCTGGAACAATGAACAAGCCCCTGTGGAGAATGGGGCCCGACAAAGGCAGCCGCCTGATGAAAGCCTCAAGGACGCTGTTTTTCATTCTGTTCTCATCCAGGTTATCCTAAGGAGACTAGCTGCTAAGGATCCTGGGAAGACGCACCCTGTTTGTGAATGAATAGCAGCTCTTTCCATTTACAGCCGCTTCACTTCATTTCCCTACATAAGCGCAAAAATAACCACTTCAGAACTTTAACGAAGGCAGGGGGAGGAAGAAAAGCACCCAGAATTAACTCAGGGGAAGAAAGCCAGGTGCCATCTTTGCATTATATCCAAATGAGATGCAGCTGTTTAAATGTAAATATTAAACAAGGGAGAAGAATGCCTTAATTAGCCCTCAAAAGGAGACAGGAAAGCTGTACGAATGCACCTGACACTAAGCAGTATGAGATAAACTCATTCCAGCTGTCATTGAACTGACTGTTTGAAGGCAGAGCAATGCTATTTTGTGCAAACAATGTAAAATGCTTAGGGAACTGCAATTAGCATCAACATGCATAGTGTAAGTGAATGCAGCCTGCTGGTGTTTACTTGGCTTTGAATTGCTAGGATTTGGAGTAAAAAAAATAAAATTAGCTATGCATTACACATTGGAGATTTTATTCCAGGCTTTTATGCATTACTGAGAAAAAGGCACAGGAGAGTGAAAAGAAGAGAAGCCATCAATCTGACTTTAAAAGAAGACACGATGCTCAAAGGTCATTCTGTGTTTTCTCCTTCCTACCTGCGCAATAAAATGCACAGATTGGGTCTATGAGAGAAATTTTCATACAAGCTGTCGATCACATAAATAAACCTGGAATGTTCCATGAAGTATGTCAGTGTAACACATCTTACCAGGTGGAAAATAAGGATCTGATTTAAAAAAGCATACAAAAAGGCAAAATAAATGTTATTTAATATGATAAACATCTTTAGATTACTTGGTATATGTATAAAGTAATGATTGTATTCAAGCATGTACAAGAAACTGAGACATATGGAAATGTCACTTTACACAATATGTTCTTGTTATAGAACAAAGTCTCCTCTCAGTAACCTTGACTCTAATCCAAAATTTTGTATACTTTCTCTACCTGTGGTAGTTCACCTCAGTTCTCAAGGTTTGCTTACTGAATCTCTCACCAGACTTGCATTATTAAAGCTGATGTTTCATGCAATGGGATGAAGCTGTACATAAAAAAGCTGTGTTAATTTTTACCAATTCCTCTATAAAAATAAATATCATTTACGAAGAAGTAAAACCCCAAAGGAACGGAGTTTAGAATTTAGAGATTTACCTAGCGATAAAAATAGAATCTAAATACATTTTGAATACAAAAAGAAGAAAGCATGTAAATGGCCCATTTTTAGTGTAGTTTTAGTTGCTTATTTCACTTATTTTGAATTAACACAGATATATACCTGATGTTTTGATCCATTAGGTGAAACTGAAGCCAAATGTTTCAAAGTTAGAATTCATATGGCTGCAGAAGGCAGCCATAAATCTCCTGAGACATCAGTATTGGCAGGATTAGACCTTTTTTTGCTCGCTTAGAACAACAGCGGTATGATGCAGAGTTGGGTCTGTGTCAGCAATCAGACGTTCTGGGAGGACTTGGTCTTGCAGGCAGAGGCATTATGCTCAGAATGGCACTGCTCAGAAATAACGACTAAATTATACTGATCTCTCAGTCTGTCATTCCAGCTATCTGGTTAATCCTACCTGCTCACGAGAAATGCTGCTATAGCTTGCAGCAAGCGTTACATTTATGTCATTTTTGTTTTTGAAATTTGACAAGCTCTCACATACATGAGATAACAAGCCTGGAATACAAAAAGTCAGAGCAGCTATTGTTCATTGTCGAGTACAGGCACGTGACAAGAATGACGAGGCCGGGAACCCACAATTCTATGCTCCATCTACTGGAAACGTCCATTCGTAAACATGGCAGCAGACAGTATGGCCCCAAATATAATATTGTAGTGACATTAATACTCTGCTTGCTGTTTTGTTTGCAGACTTTCCACACACACAAGTACTGCAAAACATCTCTTCTACTATGCAACAGGGTGACTCACTTAAGGGGAACGAGCAGTTATATTTATGAGACCCAATTATTCACATATCCGTACACAAACTGGATTCTAAGCCAGCAGACTCTTGTTTTGAGTGTGTTAAGTAGAAAAGCGTTATATTAAGTATTCATAACATTAACAGATCCCCACATGAGGGAGCAATTGATAAGAGATAGGTAGTATCGATGGGCATATGCAACTTATATTCTGACAAAAGATCAAAGTATAGAAACCTGGAGTATATGAATGTATACTATGTCTCTTGATTAGCATGGAAAAAAGAGGATGGTGAGGGCAGGCAAACTTTAACCTCATTCCAGATTGTATTTTATTGGTAGTACATAAAACTTGCAAATACAGGAGAAAACAACAACAGCAAACAACAACAACAACAACAACAAACCCTATCCCTAACAGTGTAAGCTTTCTCTTTAAGGTTAAATATGGAAGGGAATATGGACATATGACATCTTGGATCACAAAGCAGGTCGTTGTCAGAAGGAGGAATGGAAAGGAGGTCTTCTAACTTCCTGCCAATATAACATGCATTGCTGCCTCAGACAACATGGACTTCAACACAGAGATTTCAGTGGAGAAAAAAAATGGGTTTCAACTGCAGCAAAAGGCGTGCTTAACAAGCAAAAACTGCAGGAAGAATGGAAAGAGCAATATTTGGATAGCTAAGAAGAATGACCAATAAGATCACTGCAAAACAACCACAGTGATAGATCTCATATTGTCCACTCAAGTCGATCCACCCCAGTCAAACTTTTTCTGATGATATAGCAGAAAGCAAGAGACTTCCTCCTTCCCAAATTAAATCTAACAAACTTTGCTTTTGTTTGAGAATAGTAGCAATTAGGATGGATTGTCTGAGAAGTATATTATTCTTTTCTTTATTGCCATTGATGAGCCACATAGCAATAACTGCATTGTCCTTCCTTCTGTATATTCTGTCACCATAATCTAAGAAATCTATCTGTACCTATTTATAGTCATTAAAAATATGACACTGGAGTCCTCTATTAGTTCTTTGTAATGTCATCTTTGAAAAGAAATCTTGCTGGAAGCATTCGCATTATCTTGTAGGAACAACCTCCAAGTTAAATTTGCCAGCTGTTCATGCTTGTTAGCCACAGGAGTGCCCTCCAAACTTAGATACTAAGCTGTCATGTTCACCCCTAATGTGCTTGGCCTGGCAGCTTGACATAGAGTTCCCAGACAGACGTTTGTGGACTTTGCAGTCTGCTCTGGTCTCCCTAAGCATGACATGATGCTGCAGCATATTTTATGCCTCTTTGGAAGCTTCAGGGTTTGTACCTTTCATATATGGCCATTTACTAGTTCCACTGTGACAGCATGAAGCCATTGCAGGAAGGCTGCCAAATATGCCACTGAAGACCTGCTCATTCTGGAAGGATGACATGTTGGTTGTAGCTTGCATGTTCATGACTGATACAATGATGCACCAGTTGCAACCTAATGGGTTCACAGGGTTACAACCGTCCTTCTCAGAAGTGCCCACATGCTCCTTAAGGCCAGCAGATCCTGCCTGGGGTACACCTACCTCCTGTAGAACCTCTACAGAAGACTGTTGTTGAGTCAATAACTATATATCACTCCTTCTTACCAATATATTCACTGTCAGGCTACTGCTTATTGTGAAAGGGAGAACAGACAGCAACAATGCTGGCCTAGGCCAGCCAACACGCTGCTGATTGGAAAAGCTGTAGTTATTCCTTTGTCCTGAGGCTGATGGGCAGTCTGAGACTCCTGCTACCCACAAGACCTCTCCCATTTATGCAGCTGCTCATCTTGCCTTGCCCTGACATGTGCTAGGACAGGCCTGGAGCAGATAGGGGAAGAGTGACACCCCAGATAAGAGAATCCCTGATGTGTTTGAGGAGAGGGGAGAAGAAGAGGCCAAGGCAAAGTGACTGAGATGCCAAAGAGGAGCTGCTACCAATGACAGCAGCCAGGAATATCCAGGGATATCCTGCTAGCCAAACAACCCAAATTGTCTCCTAACATAGAGGTTGCTGCAGGTTCAAACTGCTGTCCATGAAGGGAGCCTTGGGGAGAAGAGGGATCTGGAGGGAAGGATAGGAGATGAGACCAGTGAGAGGGCAAAGGCAGAGGGGGAACATCCAAAAGTAATGTCTTGTCATCTAAGAGTGTAGCATAGCTAATTTCCAAGCAGTGATATCCAGTCTTTGCTGGACTTTGGAGGGCAGTCACACTCTAGAGGTAGGGTTTCCTCCTTTCATAGACCAGTGACTGTGTGGTGTTTGTACTACACTTGAAGGATCCAAAAGTGGTTTGAGCAACCTGGACCAGTGTGGGTGTTGGTATGCCAAGTTAGATGGAATGCCAAAAGATGCCCTTTTCTATAGGGCTGGGAAAAAAAGAAAGAGATACTTATCACAGAGTCTGTGTGGCAAAGGCAGCTCCTGTGCAGCATGAATGTTAGCAGGCAGAAGTGTGAGGAAAAATGGGCATCCCCAAGGACATGTCATTTGGAGTGCATGTGTGCATGAAGAGAGCATCAGCTTGGGTTGTGGGGCAGCTCTTGAGAGCACCCTGGAGAGGGGTGTAGATGCAGCCACTGATAACAGAAAGCTCTCTTTCTAGTGACTGTCTCTCCAGAATTTTCAGTGGGGTCATTTCCAAAATTACTACAGCTTTCCATAACATGATGCAGCCACCACTGGATTGCAGCCTGATAGCTAGGTTAATAAATCAGTTATCCTTGGCTGCTGTATAATACACTTAGTGGCGATTACTTCTGGCTCCGTGGAGTAGTTCATGCAATTATTAAGTAGCACTGGACAGATTAATTGTTATTATTTACTCCCTTCTTTGATGAACTCAAGTCCTGTGATGGCTGAGGAATAACGGAGTGTATTATTACAAGTGCAACATAAAATGAAAACTATTATATTTCAAATCCTATGAAGGAAAGACACTAACCAGTATTTAATAACAGGATGAACACTGGAAGAATCACTCCCACTCCCTAAAAATTGACAGTTGTGCTAAAGAGAGGTCCCATACTTGCCTCCATTCTTTACTTCAGAGAAGCAAAAGCCATTGTGCTTCCAACATTTTGTATACCACAGATGGAAGAGGAGAGAGGATCAAGATTTGTCCTTCATATTTCATAATGAATGGAAATTTTTTTATTCCAATTAACATTAACAATGCAAATGCCACCAACGAGACCCAGGAAGGTCTTCCAACACCAGTAATTTCACTCAGTATAAAGAGAACAGTCAGAAATCCAGAAATCCTGGGAATCCACTATTGCTGGTGCTTTTAGGCAGAAACTGTTCATAAGTGTACCTATGGTGATATACAGCAGAATAAAGCTGTGAGTATATTTTCATGCCGCAGAGATGTAGCAGGCTTCTGGCTTTCCTAATGGTTCCTTCCTTACAGAGTTAAAATCCTACTTTTGCCATGTTTCTGTAGGAGGAGGGTTTAGGGAATAATTAGGATGTTTGCATTGTGAAGAAGACTTCATGCTAGTATTGAGTGAGTTGATAGGACCACATGTGGGAATACTAGTTAGGGTCTGAAGGTCAAATTACCAGTGGTATTGACAAGCCCTTGGACAGATGTGATGAAAAGTACTTTTTATTTCATATAACCAGAAAAGTTAGTTTGGGGATTTGATGGTATTACTTTCTTCACCCTCTGCACAGAATTAGAGATCTCTTATGTTTTTTTTGCTAAAATGGCTTGTTTGAAGAGTATGAAAGCTCTTACTGTTTTGCCAATGGGATGTTCACCCTCTCAATGACTTTCTTGATCTTAGATAAATGCCCTAATTCTCTCTGAGGCACATTTAGAACTTCTCATAGATTATAGACAATATAATGGATTGTGCCTATTCCTTAAAGCTGAAATTTGAATTTTTAAAATTAAAAACATGAAAAAAAAAGATTTTTTCCACCTTTGTGTCCCTTCTGTCATCACCACCTACATGTACTACTCTGCTGATTCCTTTTCCAGTGTTCTCTCATGCAAGCAGCAGAATGAAAGAGAATGAATATATCATCCACTAATATATACTCTTTGGCATGCCCTTTTAGGCAGTTTGTTTGTCAAAGTAATTAATTTGTTAAGATTTTGGAGTGATAGATGCTTATCTCATCAGGCCTCAAACACAGAATCTAGACAACCCCAAATATCAGACTTGAATTTGTACATGCATGCAATTGAGAGTCTAGTCTTGAGATGGTGAGAAATTGTGATAGACGACAGAGAGAAAACGACAACATTTCAGGATATAAGTGAAGTTTTCACTGGAACATTGACTACTGAAAATATTTTGAATGACTAAGACTCACCTTTGGAAGTGGAGCCTCCCTGAGTTCAAGAAAAAACTAGAATCAATCTAACTGTTAAGGAAAATTAATAGTGAGGGACATTTTAAGCGAATGCTCGGAGATTCCTTTGAAAATGCTATGCATAGCACAGCCATCACTGAAGTACACTTCACACACACACACACACACAGATTTTTTTAAAAAATAAAATATATTACTTTATCTTCATTTTGAAGTGTTTTAATTGGATTGAAGTATTGTTCATGTGATACAGAACTTGCCTGTAGGCACAAAAAAGGAAAGATTTAACACTGTCCAGGTAATGTCTTAATGAGCCACATAATCCACTAGTATAAATAAGCATAAATGACTGAAATAATAATCTCAGCCTTCTTCTCAGGTCTGGCTGGAGGAGTGGCCAATGCTTAACACTCAAAAATGGCTAAACTCATGCTATTTGTCTTTATCCAGGTAGCTCTTTCCTACTGTTTTTTGATCAGTGTGGAAATCATTATCCTGCCTGTCACTTAGACTCACAGCCAAGGTGCTGTCTTGGAACCACATTTTTGTGGATTTTCTATATTCGTGCTTAGTTAGTTCCTGAAGGTTCTGTCTGGATAAATTCTTGTCTTCACAGCTAAAATTAATCTAGCCTAACACCATTTTGTCACTCAGTTCTTGCAATATCCTTTTCTCTTGCCTTAATAAATTAACTTGATCCTGTTTATAGGCAAACTAAATATTGCTTCAATGATAGTCTGTTATCTGGCTAGCCTGCTACTTGGCTACATAGCCCTTCCACTGGCTTACAATTATGGCATTAAAAATAAGTTACTTATCCTCACACTCACAGCCCTTCACAGACTATGCTTTCCCTAATCCTAAGGATGTTGGGAGGTCAAATTCCCATTGCCAGTCAGTTTAGGCTACCAGTGTCCATTATCCACTGGTTAGATTTCCAAATAAGTTTGCTTCTCTTTTGTTTTGCCACTGGTGCTTGAAAGCAGCTCCCTTAAAAAAAAAAAAAAAAAAAGAAAAGCCTCATTATCCTTCTTCCAGTTCCTCCTCCAAACTCTGCAGGGATGCTTCTGAAAAATACAGCTTTTACTTCGGCTGGATTGCAACCTTTTTACAGCTGCTGCCCATCACGCACACCCATACTCTGTTCTTCCTTGTGTCTTTGTACCCTGGAGTGTCTTCTGTCCATATATGTAAACTCTTGAAGGCAGAGTCATCTTGTTCTGTATATGCATTGCAGTGAGGTCCTGGTTAGTAAGTAGAAAAGAGGCATTGAACTATTGTCATGGGCTTTGTCAATTATGGGAAGCAAGCAGGATCTGAGCACTGGCAGCATCTAGCTGCCATCTCCCCCTCTCCATCTTCCAAAACTATTAATGGAAAAAAAAAAGCCAAAACCTTTGATGTGTAAGGTTTAGTTTCACCAGGGCAATCTGCTATTTGTGAACAATTCAAAGGACTCATCTATGTTTGAGTCACTTTAAGATCCTGAAGCAACGCCAAGATAATGTGAACTATGCAGACCTTTAGTGGACGTTTTGTGAGTGCAAGGAATGCAAGGCTGGACCTTTGCCAAAATGAAGATAATACTTACAGTGCTAGAAAGAGCAATTCAGAGATTGGGCCATGGGTAATTAGTCTCCTTAATGTTGCTTTCCAGAAATGTAATGAGGTTATTTTTCTAGCTAAAGTCCATACTTCATTCATGTCTGTGCTAGTAGCACCATGACTGCATTGCCAGAATAAGCAACTCATAACAAAGTCTCACCTTGTCTATGCATTTTACTAGTATCCTTCAGCAGATATCACTTCTATTATCTGCTTTACCTTTTTGTGCCTACTTTTTGAAACAAGCAAGTATATGACTCCCATTAATTTATAGATAACTGTCAGGGCTGGGAATTCCTCCAACAGACTTCAATATAGATGTGTTTTATCAGTGGAGTTTAAATTATAACAGCTGCAAAAGCACCAGGATTACTCTCTCTCTCTCAAAGATACAAGCATGTTCTGAACCTAGATCAATAAAAACCCTGACTCAGAGGATGCGTTGTGATTTACGTTAACGTGCGTTATGGGAAAATGATAGTCCTAGTTCTGTCAGGTTTAGAATAGCCAAGAATTATTTCTATCCATCCTTTTGAAAATGAAAAATGCTACAAAATGCAACTTTTATTTGGCAGTTCATATCAGAGACTTTTTTACAGCACTTTTTCATCAGATTAATTAAGAATTGGTGACTTTCTAAGCAACGTAAGGTCTGTTGAAATAGCCTAGGACATTCTGTCTGCACTGGAATTTCAACAGCTAACATGAAAATGTATTGTCATGCAAAACTGCTCTCATAACAATTTAATCCAAAAGGTCACTGGAATCAGGAATGCCAGTGCTTTGCTTCAAAGCAGGAAAAGAAAAAAGGAAAGAAAGAAAAAAGAAAAGGAACAAAGGGATTTCTGTAAATGTTTCTTGAACAAAATTTGTGAATTCAATCTTCTTGCCAGCAAAAAAAGATTAAAAGCTTCTGGAAGCTTCCTAAGTACTCAGTCAAGTTCATGATACTGTTTTGTGCCCTGAAGAAAATTGTAGCCATTTGTTTAAGCAATGAAGTTTCCATCTGTTCCATCTTGGTTTAAAGAAGCAGTATATTTTCAAAAACCTCAAGGCAATGTTTACTGAAAGCATAAAATGTCCCTGAAGTGACATCACAGAAGCAAAATATAGATGGGAGAATTTTAAAGCTCACAGACACGGGAAAATGCAGTTACGGTTTCATCCACACACATATGCATAAATTTGTCTGTATGTATAGATAAAGAATAACAAGGGATAGAAGGAGCACTGGATTTACTTTAAAAATGTAACTAAATGACTGATTTCAGCTGGCATACCTGGTTAGCAGAGAATCTCTCTAAATAAAACAAATGCATTTTTACTTTGCTTGGCAAGCAGAAACTAAATAAAACATCAACTTGTACTTTATGAAATATTCAAATTCTGTATTGTGTTACATCTTTAGTTCATATATATATAATGTTTTATTTGGGCAATTTTGGAACAATGTGAAAAGTCTAAAAATAAACTCCAAACTGGGTTAATTGAGGCTAATTTTATTTACACTGCCTACCACCTACAGAAATGTTAGTAAAATGAATCAAAGTGCAACTTTTCATTGCAAGGCTTAGGACAGTAGATAACAAACTACCTGGTAGTCTCTTGTGCTGTCAAGATGCACTCAGAATGATTTGCTTCAAGTCAATCTCTTGAACTAACTTTGATTTCATTAGACTAAGAATGGTATAAATTCTAATATCCTGTGGCAACAGATACATAAAAACATCCAGTATCTTTCAAAGTCCCAAGCATTGAGGGAAGCTTTAGGAGTTGAGGTATTTGTTTAGTGTTTTGTCATATCCTACTGAGGAACTTTGTATCATGCTGCCCTATTTATGAATCAAAAACAATGGTCCTATGTATTTTGAATACAGAGACAGACTTTCTACTTGTTGACAGACACATAATTCCTTTAACTCAAGGCATAATTCAACCCAGAGGATTATCACTGACATACTTGAATAGCACGCCCCTGATTCCTTTCTTACACAATATGCTTGGGACTACCGGTATCTAACCATGAGTATGATGGCTGAGTTGTAAATAATACTCCTAATGCAAAATACAACATCAGTAAAATACACTAAGACAGAAAAGCAAATAAAGTGGAATTGCACAGGAGCCAGAGCAAAAGTTGAAGAGATTGAATATGGACCTAAGACTCGCACAGTTTTGAAGAGGAAGGTGTTCAGATAGATACCTTGATGGGAGAGCTCCACTTCCCCCCAGTCACTGAGAGTACTTATTTATTGCACTATGGGGAAATAGGGGCAGGGGAGAGCTGATTCTAACTCAGTGCTTAAAGTAGCCTGAAAAAAACGTGTATGAGCAGATCTGTTGCCATCAGCACATCTACCTGTCTTGCTGGCAAGCAACTATATCTTTCCCCATGCCTCAAATCAATCCCCTCCCTTCAGTTAGCCTGTACATCAAATGCTCCTCCTGCAGTTATTCACTGCTTCCTTCTCTGGAGTCCCCATTCTTTGCTGGGTACTGCTACGAAGGAGTTAATCTGTCTTGCTAGATGCTTTCCTTTTCTTCTCTCTCCTCTTATTCTTTAATAATAAGCTTCTGGGAGCAAAGGTTGGCGCTCCTTCTACCTTTTTCAGTAGCCCTCTTGACTTTTTTGCTCCTGGGCGGGAGGCAGTGGGGTGGCCGGCCAGGCAGATGGAAATCCTCCAGAGGTGGAGCTAGAAATATGCTGTTTTGAAGCTGTGTTCCCCAGTTCTCTGATCTGCTACAGTCTGGACTATTTTAAGCTTGACTAAATACAGTTTGCATATACTGTGCATTTACTGTGTATACACTAGAGGGTATATCCAGCACAGTTATAAAGCTGACATGGAACTATAAGCATACTCACTATGCCAGCAAGACTAAAAAGTTACACTTGTTCTCTATACCTTTTGTCAGCTGATTCTAGCTTTTACACATCCCATTGATCTATGCATCCAGATATAACCCTAAGTCTCTAGATCTGCATACTGTGAGTGAACCCTGCTGTGCCATTACCTGGCTTCTCAATGACTTTCATTAGATTTGTGCTGTACAGCAATAGTAGTAGATAAAGGCTAAAGAAAGAGATTCAATACTTGATTCAATATTTTTTAACAAATGACTTCTAAAATGAAGACCTTGCACTTTCAGATCTTTGAGTCCAAATAACATCGAATGAGCTTGTAGAAAAATGGAAACAATGGAATTTATTAACACTTAAACCTATCAGCAACTGTTCTGTTTCCGCAGTTCCTTGGTATTACACGTTTTTCTGCCATAAGAATTTATATGTTAGGCTATTCAGGGCTGTTCTGTGTATGTGTGAAGCCTGGATATGATTTATTAAGTGGCAGTAATGTTACAAACAGTATTGATTTTGAAATGTTTCCCACACAATGCTTGGCAACATTTCTTCAGATGAACCATTTGATTTTACTAGGGCAGAGGTCAAAGTTCATACCGTATTACATCCTCATAAATGAAAGTTGTCAGTGATATTACTTTAGATTTTCCCTTTAGTAGCCAGCCACAGAATCTGGACAAACCTAGCTTCATATCTAACTGATTTGTTTCAGACAAGTATAAATACTTGAGATATTAGTAGTTGAGGAAGTTTGAGATCACCTGCAACCTATCTGCTGTGCCAATTAGTGCATTTCATAAGGCCTTTCCATAATAACACTAAAGAAATATCAAAGATGAAGCCATACCAATCTAAGATAACCCATCAATTCAACCAACCCATTCACCTACCAATGAATGAGGAATAAATAGGATACTGAAGATTTTTCTGTAACAGAGGTGAGGTTAAGAGAAAGCACCTACAGTACTGTTACTAAACTTAGGAATCTTGAGAAATAAATCATACTAAGAATAATGCTAGATAAGCTTGAGAATAGTTAACTGTATTCAAAATCAACAGTCACAATTTTAGTGCATAAATCAAAAAATGCAGCATGCAAAATAGACCTAGCTTTCGATCTGCAGACTGATCTGTCTCTAAAGAACTTTAGGTTATTCCTGTTCATCTCACAATTTAAAAACCAGCTTGGTGGGGCTGGCTCTGCAACTTTCTCCAGAAACAGAGAAAACTCCACCTCATAGTCAGAAGTATTGAAAGTAGAAATATATTTTCAGGAATGAAGACTCTACAACCTCTCTGGGCAGTCTGTTCCAGTGTTTGACCAACCTCATAGTAAAAAAGGGTTTTTCTTATGCTTAAGTGGAATTTCCTGTATTTCGGTTTGTGCCCATTGCTTCTCATCCTGCCACTGGGTATTACTGAGAAGAGTCTGGCTCCATCTCCTTTACTCCCCCCCAGTAAGACATTTATACCCATCGTTGGTAAGATCCCTCCTCAGTTTTCTCTTCTGCAGGCTGAACAGTCCCAGCTCTCTCAGCCTCTCCTCATATGAGAGATTTTTCCAGTCCCTTAATCACCTTCATGGTCCTTTGCTGGACTTGATCCAGTTTGTCCATGTCTCTTTTGTCCTGGGGAGCCCAGCACTGGACACAGCACTCCAGGTGTGGCCTCACCAGGGCTTAGTAAAGGGGAAGGATCACGTCCATTGATCTGCTGGCAACAAGTCCTAATGCAGCCCAGGATACCTTTGGCCTTCTTTGCTTCAAGGATGCATTCCTGGCTCGTGTTCAACTTGTTGTCCATCAGTACCCCCAGGGCCTTCTCTGCCAGCCTTCTTTCCAGCCTGTCCTGGTGCATGGGGTTATTCTTCCCCAGGTGCAGGACTTGGCACTTCCCTTTGTTGAACTTCATGAGGTTCCTCTCTGCCCACCTCTCCAGCCAGTCAAGGTCCCTCTGAATGGCAGCACAACCATCTGGTGCATCAGACATTCCTCCAAGTTTTGTATCCTCTCTGAACTTGCTGAGGGTGTACTCTGTCCCCTCAACCAGGTCGTTAACGAAGATCCAAAAAGTATGGCCTCAATGTTGATTCCTGGGGGATGCTGCTGGTGACTGGCCTCAAGCTGGACTTCATGCCACTGGTCATAACCATCTGAGCCTGGCAGTTCAGTTTTCAACCTACCTCACTGTCTGTTTATCTAGCTAGTATTTCATCAATTTGTCTATGAAGACATGATGGAAGACGGTGTCAAAAGCCTTGCTAAAGTCAAGGTAAACAACATCCATTGCCCTGCTCTCATCCACCAAGCCAGTCAACTCATCGTAGAAGGTTACCAAGCTCATCCGGCATGATTTCACTTTTATAAATCTATACTGACTACTCCTGATCACCTTCTTGTCCTTCATATGTTTAGAAAGGTCTTCTGAGAATACTTGCTCCATGAACTTCCCAGAGATCAATGCAAGGCTGCCTGGCCTGTAGCTCCCTGAATCCTCTTTCTTGCACCTCCTGAAGACAGAGGTGACATTTGCTTTTTTCCAGTCCTCAGGAACCTCTTCTGATCACTATGACTTTTCAAAGAAGCTTCCAGCCTTCACCATCATGGGAGCCTCCATTTCCCAGTCTCATAAGCACAGACTCTGCCTGCCCCTCCTTCAGTGCGGCTGGAGTTTGGCCTCTTGAAACTGAGGAGTCTCAGAGAAGATCTGGTCAGTCTTTTTCATCCACCTGATACTGTGCAGCCTGCTGTCTTCCTCCAGCAGCTCTGTTTCTCGGCAACACAGACCCTCCTGCAGGTGATGAGCCTATCTCCCCAGCCCTGCCTTGGCAGGAGCCCCAGGCGCCCCACAGCCCCCACCTGCAGGGCTGCATCCTCCCTTGTGGCTTGGTCTGGCTGAGGCCTCTGAGGGGCTAGGTGAGCTGCCTCCATGGATGGCAGGGACCGTGCCCCGTGGCATGTCACCACCACCACAGAGTCCTCATACATTGCTCCCTGTGGAGCTTCTGGCTCCTCCTGTGCACCGCTCTGTGCAGCCGCTGTGCAAACTGTTGTCTCTGCTGCTCAAACACAAATTTGCACTCATTGACAGAGTAGAGTCATCTATGCTTTGTGATTAATGGTAGCATTATTTTTTGTCCTCAGGAAAGTGAATTCTGGCTCTAAGACCGGTGTTATCTACCTACTACACTTAGATCCACAGCCAACTTAAGCTAATGGTTTGAACATTTTAGTGTACACTAAAATGTACTTGAACATTCAGAAACAAATATATCCACCATCCTGCAACTCCTTTGCTTACACTTACACAGCAGGTATGGGTTTTCTGGCAGTTGCATTACTAACATTAGGAAATTGTAATTCCTAGTATCAAAAAGGTAAGTTTTTGATGAAAGGAGACTCCAATCATGTTGTGATGAGATATGGTTAATTTACACTGATGCCTGAGAAGAAATACGGTCAATGGCCTGACACTTACTTGTTTTACTGTTCCACAAATTATAATTTCCATTTGATTTACAACCAGATATCAAGTGTTTTGCTACCAGTATACTGCTAGATAGCACAATGTGTAGCTCTATTTATTAAGAACCTTGTTTTTACTTTAAAATGGGTGAGAAAACACTGATTTCCCTGAAACTTTTCATAAGTTGTTTCACAAACCAAACCATGAAGGGAGCTAGATCCCTGAGAAAAATGTGAATTATAATTGTTTTCTGTATGAATAGACACTTAGTTATATCCTCAGCTGCTTTTTACAAATATTCTTTTCCCTAATTATTCTGAACTCTTCAGTTAAATTTAACCAAATTACATTTGCTGTAATGATCTCTGAAAGTTGTAGTGTTCACGCTAAACTGTGAAATATAATGGCACCACTGACTTCCATTTCTGCCTTTTTCAAGGAAATAATAACATACAAAGAAGTAATTCATAGAAGAATTCAAAATGGCAGCATATCATCTGTATATTCCTGTATGTATACATAGAAACCATTTGTAGCACTTTCTACTCCAAAAGAATGGAGTCACAGATGACATTGCTTCTTAAGGTAATATTGAAATCTTAAACCTTCAGGAGGAATTTTGAATATTTAAAATTTGCTGTATTTGACTGCATTTTGAAGCAGATAATTATTAGTCAAGCAAATGCTAGGTTTCTCAGTGCAAGTCTATCCTGCATCTTAAAAGATGGTGCAGAGGTAACTCATTTAGGTAGTTAAATATATTCAGGTAGCTGAACAGCTCCACACATTGAAAAAAAAAAAAAGTCTACAGGTAAATAATATGGCATCCAAGCTGCTATCTCTGAATGGTACTGTGATGACTTAAGCCTCATCTGAAATTAGCCTGGGTAACTTTAATAAAGCTTTTCTTTGTCTAGTACCTCCAGTATCTAGCCTTTTTCTCAAACACTTAGAAATCTCATGCAAGCATTTTCCCCCCTCTTGACCTGACTGTTATACACTCACTTCTGGTTCTGAACTTGCTCCACTTACATTAATTGAGGATGTTACTGCAAAGATAAAGATAATTTTCTTTGTATGCATCAAAAAAAAAAAAAAAAAAAAGTGAGTCCCACTTCACACATGCTTCCCACTGTGAAACAAAAGCTAACTATCATTAAAGCCTTCTGTGGCCTGTCGCTGCTCCAACTATTGTCTTTTATAGTTGCCGTTGAACCAGTCCCCCGTCCTTCCTGCACCAGTGATACTACTTGTCACTGAACTGAAAGTCAGTGTATAGTTATCAATGGCTTATTGTCCCAGGAAGTCATTTTAAGCAGGGTCCTTCTGGATTAAGACTAGTGCCATTCACTACCTCAAGAAATTACTTATACAATGGTTTGAACAATTTGTGTATGATACCAAGCTATAAAGTTTGTAAGCTTTTGAAGGGCAGAGTCAGAATCCATATAATATTTATAAACTGGAGAAGGTATAAGAATCAACAAAATGACATTTGCTAAGGGCAAATAGAAAGCACTAGCCTTAAGACAGAGAAGAATCAAATATAGCAGCCTAATGCAGGGAATAACTGCTTCTGTAGGAGTTCAAGGAGGGTAGGAATACGAGTCACCAGCATCATGTGTCACCATGGGTATTGTGCAAATGTCATGGCGGCTGTGCTAACAGAACTGCTTTATTTAACACGCCAGGTTGTTTCTCTCCAGTAGGTGTTCATTTGCTCACTTGCCTGGAATGCTCTTCTCTTACGTTGTGTAAATGGGCCAGAAAACATCTCTGAACGTAGTACTGAAGTTTTAGACATTACAATAGCACAAGTCCTGGCAAAGATGGGTGCTGGCCTATGTAGCTCACTGTCTTTTTGTCCAAGGGTCTTATATCAAATTCGTTCTGACATTGCACTTCCAAGAGGCTCCTCCTTTCAGGGCTAAACTTTTTTAAGAGTCTTTACAAAAATCTACTGCTTAATATCATGGGCAGGCAGGCAATGTCTATACTATGCAACCCAGGAGCAATGCTCAGCTCCCAGACAGCAGCCCAGGACAAGGCTGGCCACGCACTAGGTCTTCCCCAGCATCGTAGTTTCCTTGCAAGGGGATGGTGATGTGCACATCCGGAGGAGCCATGTTATGCTCCGTTGGGATCCAAGAGCACAAAGATGAGGCCCCTTTGGTGTCACGCCACTTAGAGAAAATGCTGCCTGAGTTTTACTGAAGGAAGAGATGGATCTTTTCAGAGTTTACCTATGGAAATAAATGGTCAAAAATATTTCATAGAATGACAATATTTTCTAACTACTATCATGTAACAGGCCTTGTGTTAAATCATACATTAAAATAAACCTTTCATACAGTTCCCATTTATTATGGCATTATTTTGTCGCACATAGAAAAACATTATTTCATCAAAGATTGCATTAATGCAATGTGTATTCTTTTTTCAGTAACACTATGCTTGTACACTTACTTGATGGATGGGAGGCATTTATTTATAGCTGATACGTAACTAACTACCCATCTATCTACATATTTGCCTTTGACATGTCAAAACATAACTGAGTTTTGCATACGTATTCTAGTCGTGGTACAACCAGAACTTTTCACAGCTCTGGTAAAAGGCGTCTAATAAACAAATGGGCCCTCATCTGACTTACAAATGCTAACTCTCCCTGATTACCAGGGACCTCTTTCAAAGCCTGAGGGTGAGGATCAGCCCCGTGGCTACTGTAGTGGTCAGGGAAGAGGATCTGTCTCAGTCCAGTTGGGGAGGGATTTCCACTGCCTAAAGCTCTCACAAAAAATAACCACAGGCAGTTTCCCATCTTAAAGACAGCCCTATTTATGTCAGGACTCTTGATGCTGTGGTAGTACAAATAAATGAAAAAAAAATGGCAAATGAATCAATAAATAATAGTGCTAAGAGCAAGGAAATGGCACCTTCAATGCCTCCAACCACCTCTCATAGCAGCTTTTCATAGGGGGACAAACCTCATGTCATTTTGGACCTTGGAGTACATAATTAACAGCCCAAACTGCATCTAGGAAAAAGAAATTAAAAAAAGAGGTTGTGAGCAGAGGGGTACCAGTTTCCTGCAGTAACCACGAGAAATGCTGCAGAATTGCAAGGCCACTGTAGTGTGTTCAATGCACACTCGTGACCAGCCTTGAGTGTAACTGTATATAAAAAATATTGTGCTGGTTTAATATCACATAGATTCATAGATTCAGTCAAGGCAATTCTTGCCTTGACCTGTTAATTAGTGTATGTAATTTAAGGAGAAAAGGTTCTTGGCAGGAAACAAGAAAATGATCTCCTAATCAATTATGCTGTATGTTCATCAAAAACACCAGGACACTAAGCCGTATCCTTGGGGAGGGAACTCAAGTACCAAATTTTAGGTGACATTTTTAAATGGCAGGTACAACAACTCACACATCCTACACTCTCTTATTTACATAAATAATTGCTGTTTAATTAATAACTTGCTGAGAACCCTGATCTTGCCTGCATACAGTCACATGTATGCAACCAATATTTTTGAACTGTCAGAAAACAAGCAGAAACACTGCTCCTAGCTAAAAGATTAGAGCTATTTCTATCTGTTGTCTGAGTTATCACAGGTGTCAGCATGAAGTGTGGTATAGATAATCCAAAAATGGATCTTACAGAAGGTGCAGAACCTTCCAACTCCCTTTCTTGGGCCTCTGTTTTGTCTGGTGAGTGACATGAAAGGAAAAATAGAAGGCAAGGCAGAATCCCACCATGCAGAGAGGGTGTCACAGGTCACCTGGGAAGCAAGATCAGGTGTGGGTGCTTCTCTGAGAAACAGGTTCAGTTTTAGTCCAAAGGTAATGTATCTGTCCATGTGTGTGAACTCCTTGTCCACCTTGATGAGATGTTGTGGATCACTTGAGCTGATGACTCCAATTTTTGCAATTCAGATCATGGGGCTCTGTTTCTTCTTCCTTTTGGCCAACAGAAGGATGGCTTTAACTCAGGAAGGATGTCTTTTTGAAACTTTACCAGTGCCTTTGCTGATATTGTGCAAGTACGTGATGTATCTAAGCCATCCTTTAAAAAAAAGAGAAAAAAAGACATAGAAGATGAAATACCTACACTCACAGCATTCCCTTAACTTTGTGGTAGTGTTTTTTGATGCATGGGTTTCCATGTTTTCTTCTGTTTCACTTACATGTCTGAAGCCTCAGGGTTTCTTCAGCTCCATAAAGAGACAGAGATCATAACATAATCCCCAAGAGGGGATTCTACCAATATTATTTTCTTTCCTTAGCTTTCTACCTTAATTCTTCATACCAAGCATTTCCTCTCTTGTCAGAGTTTCAAGACTACTCTCATCTACCTTATCCCTTGAGTTATCTCACAGTGAAGTTATACATGCTGCTTTTAATCTCTCTTTGGTTTTCATTTTCTTGGTATTCAGCCAGGGTAAGTGTTCGGGCAAACGAGTTAGAAGCCACTTTCCAAAATATGTATTCCAGTGTGCTCTGGGTTTTGTCCTTTTTGTTTTTAATTTTGAGGGAAGGATTTGCGTATTGCAAATTGGACTGGTAGCTAAAGGGTCCATTGTTACCTAGTTTAAAAAAGTTTTGCATTAATTCTGGACATTATGCTCAGCTCTGTTAGAAAGTGAAGTAAGTGAATTGATGTTGTTCACGTTGTTATGCTGGAGAAATCTGGTGTCTACAGGCAGGCTTGTTTCCGAGCACAAACCAAAGTTTGAAGGAAGCCATTCTTCACTCATGAGAACTAACAGAAGTAGTTAAGACAGTTAAACAATTGAATTTGCTCAACCATACGCAAAGCCATGCAGAAGCTGACCTGTGTAGAAAAAAGGTTGCAACCGCAAGCATATGACAGACACATCCAAAAATTCAAAAAGAAAATAGAAAATGCAGTGACAAGTTGCCCTGAAAGGGAGCTCCTTCCTCCTAAGTCTGGAAGAAGAGGCTTAGGACTAGGAGAAAGGAGGCTGTTCCCTCTTGTCCTAAATGTATACAGAGAAACAGTCAGCTCCTACATTCCTTGCAAAGAAACAAGATTGCATCAACAATTTTTTCAAGTTCTATCATCAATTTCTTCTAAAGAAGAAAAAATGCCACAAAGCTCTGAATACTAGCCAAACAGAAAGAATATACACTTTAGAATAAGAACATAGGAAGCACAAATAAACAAACATAGCAAGTTATTCTCAAGGTGGTAAGACTGATACAGCTTGCTTTCTGATGGCTTTTTTCCAACAACAGCAGCCCTTCCTTCGGCTGCCTTTCATTGCTCTGCTAGCTTGAAGAGGCACTGCTCTGACCAGTTACAAAGTACGTATGTGCCAGTTGGAAACCAGTGCACATATATTGATCGAATGACTGCTGCCCAGACAGGAAGGTTTAATTAAATTTAATTGCATAGAAGCATGTTAGAATGGGCACTAATTTGAGTGTTTCACTTCTGACCCCCTGCTGATTGTCACAAAATGTGTGAGAACTTATTTATTGATTACTAAAAGGTGTAGGCAGAAATGAGCCCTCTAGCATCCTACAGTTGTGGATTTTGGAGGAAAGAGATTCATGTGCTTTCTCCATGCTCCCTCTCCTGCTGCCATTGACAGAGTCAGATGTGCCACTGGTGTGACCCAATAGGGATTTCTTAAGTTCTTATATGTGAGACGTACGTATCTAATTTGGTTGGATTTGGCTTCAGAAGTTATGGGGGAACTGGAGGAGAATTAATAGGGAGAGAGATTGAAAAAGCTTCATTTCCTTAGAAACCAGGCAAAAATATTCCAAGCCATTATCTCTTTATGAATTATTTCTATAAAGATCGCCTTTACATGCTTTAAATATCTAAGCTACACTGGTAGAAAATTCACAGGGTACAGACTATTCATAAGCAGCTTGAGATTATGTTTCTATTTGCTTGAGAAACGTAAGAAAGCTAAAAGATACAAGCAAATATAACAGCTTATCATACCTGCCTGAATCTGAACACTGTGTTTCTCTATTTAGCATACTAGCTCCTGCATTAAGGGTAGAGCACAATTTGCAATAGCTTGTCTCTCATTGCAGATTGCTGTGTCTTTGCAAGAAGAGAAGGCTCAGAAGTGGTGGCCCCTGAGGCTGTGTCCTCCAGTAGACCTTTCACACATGCCATCACTTGTGGCTACAACTGTACGATGCTTTACAGTACAAGAAATCCATGCTGTATACATTCTTCCTGTGCAACAGATCCAAATCACTTCTTATTTTAATTCTAACAGGAATATAACTACTGCAAAGTCTTAGAGGAAATAATTGCCTTCTAGCCAGCCAGCATGTGCAGCCTCCTTCTGCTGTTTGTGGTGTCTCTGTGGAAGTATGCTGCTATTCTAATTAAACCTCAGGATTTTTTTTCTCCCTCCCCCCCACACCTCTTTTTTTTTGTTATGACATGAGCAAGCTTTGTGGTTTGAAGAAGGGACTGGTACTTTAATAATAAGTTCTTCCAGACACTTGTGAGCCTTAGCTCAGATTGATTAGGGAATCTATCAAATACATTGAGGTTAACCCTCATAAATCCAGACCTTTATTAATTGTCTACAATTAGCTTTAGTATAATTTCTTATTTTTTCTTATTACTTTAGGACTTGATTTGAAATACAGTAGCAGAGATATCACCAAACCTGAACTCTATTAACCTAACTATAAATCTGTATCATTTTGTTTCTTTTAAAAATTGCTAAACATATTCAATATTATAATAATGCTTGGAGCTTGGATAATTTCTTATATTAAAAGCTGGCAGGAATGTATTACCATTTTTAAAGGGGAAAATGGAAGTATAAAGAACCAGTGCAGAAAGGGAAACACTGGGAAAAGCTGGCAAAATGACACTCACAAAAGTGTTTAGTGATTTAGTTTCTGCTGAGAATTTGTAATGATTATTCTTGTATTTTTTTTTTTTTTTTGGTCCAGAATTATCACGGGCCTTAGAAATGTCTCTTTGAAATATGTGTTTCAGAAGGATTCAGAGGCACTATAATGCGCAGCCCTCAGAACGGAGGCAGTGTGGTGAGTAGCTCAGCCTAATAATTAATGCTGGTTGCAACACTTACGAGCTAAATAGCTCAGCTTCTTGTGTGCTGTCCTGTGATTTTTCACTACAGGCAAATACTGCTTCATGAACAGCACAGATTTTGCCTTTCTTATCGGGTCATTGAAGCTTATGTTTTTCCTTTCAGGAATATTCATGTTAGTAAAGTCTGAGGCTTTTCGTGTATAGCCACCACAATGACTGAAATAAATACATTTCTGTGGTGAGGATAATGGCCCATAGAGTCAGTCCTCCACTTTTTAATGCCTATAGATTAAGGTTAGATCTCTGTCTTAAAAGATATGCTGTCTCTCAAATCGAATTTCGAGGTCTGAAGGAAAATATTAGTGGCTGAGGTTCATTAGCGTGAACTATTTACCTGGGCAGACTAATGGCCCCTGCATCTCTAAAGCTCTGGATTGAGCCAGAGTTGTTTATGAATCTAAATTTAAATAAATGACTTCTTGTAAGTACATATATTTATTTCCAGCAAGATATATGTGCAAAATAGGCAGATTGACTGAGGTATTGATATTTCAAATATCAATCTTCCTAGTCTTTGTGTTTAAATGTATGACCTACCACTGCATGATTAACATGAAATTTTGATATTTTAAATTCAATGATCTCACACTAATCCTTCTGTTAAACTGGTTTAACAATCATAAAGGAATTTTAGGCAGCAGAATTAAACATATAACATAAATATTAAATCTTAACAATCTCAGTCTGAATTTTAAACTGGTCTTAAAGCCAGATGGAGACTATTTATTTATTTAAAATAGGGTTTTAAAACAGTTTAAGAATCACTAGAGGAACACTAACATTTAATATTTAAAGAAAATTGTTAATATTTAAGAGCTGAAATATATTTCCTGATTGTTAGGGCCAATAAAATAGAGCTGTACTAAAATAAATGGATGATGTGTATAAGTGAATAGCCAGTCCCTATTCTACTTTTATTGCTGCCAAATATTTCTAAAAATAATGAACACATTAAAATGCATATTCTTGATGAATTAACTTGAGATTAATCACAAAATCTTTATTAGGAATGGTTGGATACTGATTACTCTGTAACTCTCAGCCTTTTATTGACTGTGGTTATAGCTTCTCCTCAAACTAAAACTTTCCAAAACCATCGCACTTGGAAAACAAATTATGTGGCAGCAGCAGGAGCACACAGAAAGGTTGTTTTCAATTTCTCATTTTATTTTGATTATTGAAAAATATTACGTTTCAGATTTTGGGATCTAACCAAGCTGGTCCTGGTATGTAAGGAGCAAAGTTGGCTTTCTGACACACGACTGATGCCTATTTCTGGGTGCCTTTCTGTTCCTTGTTATGTTAGAATAGTCAAAATATTTTGGATCTGCAAAACTTGAGCCAGAGATTTCATCAAAAGTAGATTTAGCATGAGTGCCAACCTATGATTTTTTGTTTCCTTCCCTCATTGGTACACATTTTCTGAAGCATAAGACCATCTTTTTTCTTGTTTTCTAGTTCACAAACTGACGAACTACAACACACAGAACTTAATGAACATGAAAAGACACATGAAAAAAGGAAAAAAGAAAATCTATGTTTTTAAACGTTTGAATGAAGTTAAAGTATTCTGGTAGGTTTTTTCACATCAAGAAAATTTGTCAGAAGCCCTGACAGTGATGATATATAGAAAACCAAAGAGCTATGACGCACCTTTATTATACAGTCTGTGTTGTCAACCTCTTGACAACGCAGTTGATGCATTCATGCACTGTACAGTTCAGCACCATGGGGCACCCATGCTCATTCCTTTTCTCACCTCCCAGCTCCATGCCACCGAAACCTATGACCATTCCTCTTGAAATTATGGAGATCAGCGGCGCAGGCTCAGAGCTGACGCCAGCAACCCAAACCAGCTGGCAGAGCCTCTTGCTCGGCTGCTGCTGAGCTGCCCCGAGGGCACAAAGCACTCAGAGGTGGAGGGCGCAGGGGCTCCTCCTCACCACCTCCAGCTCGATCTGTAAAGGACCCCTATAAAAAGAAAATTTTGTGGCTGCACATGTGAATGGCATCCCCTGGATTATTCTGCACATGCCTCTCTTTTTCAATGTGTAACAGGGAATAGTTTCACATTGCTTGCTGATCGGGAAAAAAATGAGGTGTCCTCAACTAAGGGTGATCAGAGCAGTTACTTTTGTCCAAAGGTTTGCCCAGAAAGAATAGGATGGGAAATCAAGCATTTCTTTCACAAGCAGACAGGATAAGATGAGGAAATATAATAATGAGAATAAAAAGAAAACAATAACACTTATGTATAGTTAATAACCATAACAAAGTTAACATACAAAGAGAGAGAAAAGAACTATAACCCTCTGATCTTTTAATAGACAGACTTTGTATTCAGTGAAATTTGAATACTGAAAAGATAATATCTCCTAATTAGCCCTTTCTTTAGCACTTCATAAGAAGATCTAAGATTTCCATCCTAGGGAGTATAATCCACTGAGATTCACATGGCTGATAGCCTTCGCTGTGTTATTTGATTGCCTTCTGTCCCTGAGCGATATTGAGGTAAAGTCTGTGCATTGTCCCTCCACTTGGAAACCACATCTAGCAGATGCCAAAGAAAACTTTTGGAGATGCTTTATAAGGGAATATTTTGCCTCAGCACAGAAAGAAAGAAGAAGAATTAAGGCAAAGCTGGCAAATGGAAATCCTATTATTAGTAATAGCAGCACAGTTTGCATGTGCTGAGCAGGGAACGTGTCACAGTGCTGCATTCCTCCTCAATTCTCTTAGCGAGAAGAAACGGTCTGCAGAGTCAGAAGAGGATCCAGGCCCCACGAATAAGAATTGTTAAAGCATTTTCCTCCTATTATTTCTTCCTCCAGACAAACAAATTGCAGGGCCAAGGTGTTTTTAAGAACTTACCAAAAAAAATGACAGCATATATTATTGAGTGGAGATTTTTCTTCCATGTTTAAAGTACAGGTCATTTTCACTTTCACTTACACATGGAAATGGATTTTTGTTCATAACTTAAATATGTTCTGGGAAGCAATAATGTCCAGGATTCCTTTTGCTGTATGTATCCAGCTTGAGCTATGTCTGTACTCAGGTGCGGTTGGTCTTTCCAGAGAGTAATGCCTGGCTATCCTGCCCCCAGCCAGAGGACCGATCTCACTCCCTGGTATCGGGGGAGCTTAGCCTGCCAGCTCAGAGCAGATGCCTTACTTCTAGGCAGCTAAAGCTAAGTGAGATAGTCCCACAGATAGTAGGTGGAAAAAAATATGTCTGTGGCATAGATGCTGAAGTTTCACAAGGAGATAGAAGCAAGCAGAGTGGGCTTGTGTAGGCAAGTATATCATTTACTCCAGATGGTGTTTTGCCTCCATAGAAGCTGCAGATTCTATTAAAGACACATCCATGTCCCTCACCACAGAGTTTGAACACTTTGCAATTGTGTAAATTGAGTAAAATTTATAAAATACATTACTAATAGAAGAATACGTGGTTGATGTCATGAAGCCCTTGTCTTGGCAAGGCAGAATATGAAGGAGAAGAAACTGCTGAAAGCTGTGGGAGCAGTGCGTGGAAGCAGGAGCACGTGGCACGCTGCCGTGCGAGGACACAGCTGAGGAGCCTCGGGGGAAGCAGTTAAATACACTAACTGGCCACAAACGCAGCTGCTCCTGGGACCAGCTGAGGTTCAAGAAACGCCCCCCTCCAGTGAACACACGGGACATTCTGGAGAAAATTCCCAGTGTTTTGAACACAAACTTTCTGCTGAAATTATTCTGCCAACGCCTACAATAAATCATGTCTCAAAAGTGTGCGCATTTGTAGAAAGTGCCTGGGGAATTTTTCAATTTGTTTTCCTGTTTAAACAAAATTCTGTACTGAAAACCACAAAAAAGGAGTTTAAGAAGGCAAACAAGAAAACATCCACACACACAGGCACACACACATGATGTGCATTTTAAAGGAAATATTTTGTTCCCAGAAAATCTAATATCTTGAAAATCTTATGTTTAGCTTTACTCACGTGTTTCAAATGTGGGCAAGAGACCATGGGAAATACCAAATTAAATCCTTCTCCTCCTCATATTTCTTTTAAACAGTTCTTCATTATTAGTGCTTTCCGACTACCAACGTGTAAAGATAACACAGAGAAGAGATGATCTCCAAGACAGACATAGAAATCCTTCTATAACTCCATGCAAATTAGAGAAGAAAATGAAAACAGAAGTCCTCCTGCCCCATCAAGAACCAATTTAAACATATTTTAAAACTATTAGCTGTAGAATCAAGCATCCACATTTTAATATGCATTCCCAGAAAAAAAAAAAAAAAAAAAAAAGAGATGGTAGCAGAGTTAAATCTGAGATTTCGTGTTAGTACTGTTAAGCAGCCTGATCACAGCAATGCTGCAATTATCCCTGAAACTGCAAACCACAGAAATGGTAAATAAAGATTAAACATGATAAATGAAGATTAAATTGAAACCCCAAATATAGTAAGGCCCACGTATGCACAATCATGATTCCAAAACAGAACCAGCCAGAAAATCAGCTGATTTGGAAATCAGCTCAAACCTGACTTTTGACCACATACCCTAGACAGCCCTAGCTATAACTATAACTTGCCCAGCTATACTATGAGTAGTTCTACTGAAGTCAGAGGATCTCACTGACCTGTGTGTTATGAGTCACTTCACTCTTTTCCCTTCAGCTTCTCTGCCCATGCTTTGTCCTTCTTTTCTAGACTCCATGCTAACCCTTGGATTAGACTTTACCTTGATCTTTGATATTGGCGTGATTGTAATAGATAATATTAATATTAAAACAATGCAATTTATGCATGAAATTACATAGTGTCAGACAGACCAACATGAAACAACTATACTTTTGGCATTGTTTATTGTTAATGTGAATAAAATTTTAGTTACCATGTTATTAACTTTTTTTTTAAAGAATCAACGGTAGAGATTCTTACCGTAATTTCTCACAAATAAAGAACCAACATGACTTGACTGTCTTACCCACAAAAGCACAATGTGAAGAATACTCTTCCTGATGTAAAATTCCTAATGAGTTGCATATGTCTTCTGGCTGCCTCTACCAGCGTGACTGTCTAAAACACTGGGTTATGCCATTTGCGTGGCTCATCCAAATGAAAACAAAACAGAACATTAAAGGTCCATGGTGCTGTAGTGTGGTTTTATCTGTGTTAGGAAGTGTATATCATGTACTGCTGCAAAGAGACTCTGTATTCGTAAAAGAAAAAAAGCAGAGATGACTCCACTGTATGACTAATAGCCGAGTTCTAACGAGATACTTCAAACTCAATTTATAAAAGCTTTGCAGCTCAAAAGGTGACATAAAAGTTGAAAAGGATAAAAGAACCATATTTTATATGGAAATAAAAGAATAGATGCCTTTGATACAAATAAGGGAAAAACAGCAATTTCTCAAACACAGTAATTCTATCCAAGTAAAGGTATGTTAATGGCTATGTGTAATAATACGTAGTTTGTAACTACAGAGTCAGGCAGATGCATATTAAATCAAAGGAAATAAACCCTAACAGTCATCTTTGTGTGTGATAATCAGAGAGTAAATACAACGAAACTTATATCAGTAGAGATAACAATTTTTATACGGTTAAAGAACCAGAGAAGGCAGAAGAGCAACAATAATGAAGTAAATTAATAAAATCTAAATATGCTGAGAAGAAAGGTTGTCTGGCCCTCAGTTTACATATTGTACTTGTCTATAAGTTAAAAAAAAAAAAAAGAAATAATTCAGTAATAACATTTACTTGACTTGCCTCACAGGCATGTTATGGAGATTCATTAAGCAATATTCCTATGGTAGTTGAGGATTGAAAGCACTATGTAAGCATATGTTTTATACCACTAGCATAAATTATAAACAGTATATAGTTCTTTCTTCCTATATCCAGGACAAAAGAAAAGTGGCATGGCAGTACAGAGGAAGGGAACATGAGATTTATGACAAAAGAAAAAAGAGAAAAAAGGGAAAAAAGGGAAAAAAGGCAAAGCAAGTGACAAGTGAAAAAAGAGCTCCAAGTAGAATGTAAAGGAAAGATTCCCACACACAGAAGATATAACTAAGGAACTACGAAAAAAAGAAAAGAATGAGGAGTGCTAATGTCACTGTCTTGTTATGTACTCAGGTTTATTCACTGAACTGGGGTGTCCCAGTCAGGATCTTAAACTGGGATCCAGTCAGCCAAGCTTGCAACCTTAAATTATCACTTACCCACTGAAGCAGTCCTTCTAAACGAAGCGCCTAAATTGTCTAATTGTGAACAGACAGGAGTAAATGCCTGTCGAAGAGGAAGAGCCAATCTGCCAAGGTCCATTTAAAATTTCAATTGAAGCTTCGTGCTTGAGGTGGGGGACTGCTTTCCATTGTACTCTCCTAATTTAGCATGTCAGTGAAGTGTCTGCAGCCTAAAGCCTCAAGCCTTCAATCTGAAATTAAATAATGGGGTTACTCTTCTCTTAAATGATCGAATTAACAAATAGTGTACATGTTGTGCACTGGTGCCCCAATTCAGACACAGGCATCAGACCTTCAGTTTAGGGGTTTTGCATCTGTAGAAATACACAAAGCAAAAAGAGGGAGAAATAATCAGTAACTCAGCAGTAGAGACATAATTGTGGGAGGCCCAGGTTCAAGTCCATACTTGATCTCAGATGAAAATCCCTGGATGAGAACATACACTCAAAAATGTCTTTTATGTATCCTAAGGGAGTCTTCTAACTTGCATGCAAGCCCATGGGCAGTTCTGGAGCCATAAGCATGCTTTCTCTTGTGGTATGTGTTAAAACAAAACTAAGTGAAAGATCCCATTTTCATTTCAATACAAGGTACAAACAATTTTGACATTTTGAAGCTGAGACTTTCAAAAGACTTGCCTCTTCCCAAATATCCTATGGGTTTTTTTGTTATTTTTTAAATCCAGAAAAATTAAACCAAGCAACCTGAATGTGTAAGTGGTTTTGTTGCCACGGTATGAAGGTCAAGATGAGATAAGATAGTATGAGGATGTCATTAAAGTTTTTTGGTTCTGGTCATTGTAGACCACGGTGAAATAATGCAGGGCAGAAAAAACAATAGCTACAGAGGTACTGTATCTGCATTGCTATATTCATTCAAAAGAGAAAGATGAGGGAGAATTTCACTGTCTGTTAATAATCTGAATTTTTATAGTTAACTATGCATCACTGAAAGAGGGAACCTCTGACTATAGAACAAGAAAATCAGCGTGAACTCAGAACTGTCACTGAAGGGACAGAGAGAGTAACTGTGTGAACCAGCATAGCAACCTCTGTGATTTTCCAGACCAAAACACAGAGGTTACATGAGGAATACACTCTACTCCAAGCAAAATAGAACAGAAACGATTGAGCCTTCATGAGTTTCCTCATTTCTAAATAATTACTTCTTTTCTTAAATTGATTTATCTTGGTATGGACTCACGTTGGCAAGGCCTTATTAAATCCCCGTGTATGTTAGCTAAATCTCCACAGACAACAGAGCTGCTTCTGTTTGACTATTTCTGCAGCATGTTCTCATAAAAAGAATGCATGAGATTGTTAATGTGACAGTCCTTCGAGGCAAAGTCTATTTCATCAGTCAAGAAGAAATCTTTGTGGAATACTACTAGAAAAGATGAATGCATTTTAATTTTACGAGACTTTCATTATGAAAGGAATTTGAATAATTTAATTTGAAAGCATGTTCTCAAGTGATTTTTTAAATAGTTTTTAATTTTATTTTTTACTCTTTATTGTTGATTGTGCCCTATGAGAAGCCTGAAAATAATTTTTCCCTACAGACTTTTTTCTTTTTTCCCATATGACAAATGTTATTTCATTTCCTCCTGTGGTTTCAATGCAGTTGAAGTGATTATGATGACTTTTATTTAATCACAATATCTCAAACATACGTGCATCGCACCTTATGTTGCCAAAACACTTTTGTTCTGAGAGCAGCCAAAATAAAGGCACTATACCAGTGCTAGCTGGTTGCCATGACTCCTACAGAAGAATTGTGAAAACAGCATTTACGTGAATCTAGTGCCCACTATTTGTATTGCTTTAGCTCAGAGCAGATGAGGAAGATAGGTTCTTGTCTCCCTTGCAGCTTTCTGAAAATGTCATGTTTATTTTCTTCAGCTTCATGGGACAGAAGTAGTAGGATTTCCGGCCATAGTATAGAATCAGTACATGTTCAGTGAGGAACAAATAATGTGATATCATTGTGCTTTTCTTGTCACTTGGGCTCAAATATCACCCAGAGTCATCCAGGGGACCATGCTCTGCAATGGTGAATGCAGAACAAGTGGAGATTATTTGCCCTAATTCAGCCTCTTGAGGAATCTGTGCAACATTTTCTGAGACACTGATTTCACACTGTAACATGTTCAGCAGAAACATTTTTTTGTTTGTTTGTTAGAGGCTTTGTATTTCATGTTAGATCTGCTCTTTGATCTGCTTCACAGTTGTAGGTCAAAAAACTCACACGCTTGCCAGCACAGATGGTGAGAAAGTGAACTAAGGTGCTGCAATAAGATGGGACTCTTATGTCTGTACTGCTACTGCAACTTTTCTTTCAGAGAAATTCCCAGCAGTAGACTCAGGCCCCATAAGAAGTAAGAAATTGAAATCTTTTCAATGCAAAGACCTAATTGGCAGTTTCTTGATGATTAAGTAGTAGGAGCAAACCCTCCCTAAAGCTACTACATTATTGAGGCTCAGGTCTCTATCTTGATTTTGAATTTCCAAATAAAGGTATCCAAGGGTTTCCAAATAAAGCAGACTTGAGCCGAGAACAGGTCTCCAGTTTCCAGTTTTTCTGAACACCATCTTGCTATAAAATCCTTTCCCTGAGTTGAACTGTGCCTCTTCTGTTGAGTCCCAGTGAACCCAGTGAAGGACTTCTTGAAGGCTGTTGACAGCCCATCAGAGAAGGCTATAATGAGAGAGATTCCAGGACAGGCAAAACAAACTGAGTGGAGAAAAGCCAAGAACTGGATAATTCTGATTACTACTGTCCAGCTTTATTAGTTTAGCTGCTTATGGAACAAATTGTTTAACATCTTCTACTGACAGCAAAAAGTAGTCTTGACAGACAGCGGGTAATATAATCCCAGCCACATTATTACTACCCTAGACACATCCACTAATTGGCATCTGGGAAGTTAGTAAAAAGGAAATTATTGCAGCAACCCAGAAGATTCCCTCTTGTGCCTAGATCTGCTGGATTAATGCTTCTTTACTCAGTGAGTACTTGAAATGGATGTCATATCCAGCAGCTGTCTGAATCTGCACAGAGAATATTGATTAAATTTTGGCTTCTACAAAACTCTGTAAAGTCAGAGGTCTGAACAATGAGTTGGATTCTGGAAGATTCATGTCATTAAACAGTAACTAGAAAACACTTTAACATTTTAAAACAGATCTGTCTTGAAATGTCTTTTACCATAGAGCTCACAAATATGTATAATCCTAACTTTTGTCAAGATACCTATTATTATTTTATACGCAAAGACAGATGAGACAGCTTTTTAATTATTTTAATGCATTCAGTAGATCTCGTACTGTTAGAACCATTAGAGCAATATAATAGTATAGGAGTTCATCATTATTTCTAATATACTTCTTATGTGGGGACCCAGGAGCACGACGCTGCCACTTTTAAACATTTGGACAGAAGTGTATTTGTAGTTTGAAATTATTTCTGTACCAACTTACTTTGATTTAATAATTTTATACATTTATGCCATGTGACAAAGGATGACATGAAGATATGTTAATCCATAGTCTCTTCCAAGTCTCTTAATTATTCAGTTTTATCATTAACCCTGAAATCTGCATAAATTCTTCTTGCAGTATAAATCTGCAGCATTCAGTAATGCCTTCTAACATTGCTTCTGATCTTTAAATGTTTTCAGCTAACACGTATTTTTTCACTCTGTATATAGTGTTGAACCTTGGCAATCGTTTTCCTTAAGTCAAACTTTAAAAATTGCTTCATTAAAATGAAAGTTTTCAACGATTTATGTCCTGCAGGATTCCTTTTTTTCACTATCCATAGGTCTTAGGCTAATGCTTTATACTCAGATCCATCTTCCTTGTGATTTTTTGTGGCTTTACACTCACTGCACTGGAGACTTAGAAGTTACAGCCATAATAGAAGCTACAGCTTGATGTCTTAGTTCCTCCCAGCCAGCAAAACCCCAGCTTTGCCATTCTAGAGCATCACTTTTCACTGTGGAAAAAAAGGAAACACTATTAAGAAGAATAGAAAAATACCTACTTCTCTAGGTATTGTATCTCCTTTTGTTCTAGACTTATTCAATTCCCTTTCTTCCTTATTTTCTATTTATGCCTCTTCTAGCCTCCAGAAATGCTCTTATGTACAGGATTCCCACAGAGGTAGAATAGCCAAAAGAACAAAATTCAGATGTCTTCTGCCACCGCTGTTGTGTGTAAACACTGTCTACAGGAGGAGAAAGGAGAAAAATATGGGGAAAGGAATTTATTGAGAGGGGAATCTTCCTGAAATGAACCTTTCTTCTACTTTAGACAAAAAAACTTTTTATCCATAAAGCTGCCAGCTCTCCAGCCTAGGTTTATGGAGCCCAGAATCAAAAGGTTTTAAGGAGAGATAGAGGACATTTTTATTGTTGGAATTATTCCTCCCTCACTGAAATAAGCCAACTCTTTCCTGACTGGATAAACTGTGGCACTTACAAATACGCAGAACTTCTACAAAAATCACTTTCCCAAGTGTAATCCACTGTCATCTTTCTGAGTTAGTTACAGTATCAAAGAGTTTCCCAACATAACTCTGTTATGCTGCTTTCCAGATGGGATGGAGTTCTGTGAAATCTCTGCTCTTTGTGTGCCACTAATCTTGCCTCATGACTCAGAGACTCAAAGAACTAAATAATGTTGATAATCCTCTGCAGTCTCTTTTCAGTCTCAGCAATGCCTTTCCTCTAATGAAACATGATATATGCTTTGCAAGAGAGATCCTATGATTACTTTTGCCACTAAGCCTTCACTCCATGCTTACTGATGTCGCAAGTCAGTCTTCCGATTTGTATTATAGAAAAGGATTTGACAATCCAGAGTTTGCATATATTATATGTTCTGTATATAATAAATAATATCATACTCAGGGGCTTAATTTTCAGTATCCACAGAATATTTGTCATGTAAGTCTAGCAGGTTTCTCTGTGAAGGACTAAGGAATACATGGCTGGGGCTGAGACACCTCCCTTTCGGTGTCTGCATGTGAGCTCTCAGATATCTAAGCTCCCCCAATGGTCAACAGAGATCTGATTCAGGATTCAGCAGTCTAAACACAGATGCCTAGTGCCACCTGAGATACCTAAGGGCAACCAAGATATCTGCAGATGGTTGGCAGATATGGCATGCAAAGGAGGCTTATAATCTTAGGGGCAGCACCTTGAAGCTAGGCAAGACACCTACACTGATTACAGTAAAGTGACCTCAGTGAGAGCACAGACACATATATGGATACCTACATATAAATCCTGGCATCTTACTCACAGACTGATTCCCATCGCAGTCCATCTTGGACTCTACTCAGTCATTCATTCGCACAGAAGCATTTAGCATTATTTTAGAAGGCTGAACTCTAGCTGCTGCTGAAGAAAGGCATGTGTTCAGCTGGTCCAGTGTCCTTTCCGTCAGCCCTTTGCAGCTGTCTCAGGTATGCCCTATGCATATTTCAGATACCTATGTGTGACAGCAGTATCAAGCCGTGTGTGTATGTGAGTGGTAGTGCTTGTGTACCATAACGGTCTAATAGCACTGTTGTAACAATGGTATGAGAAAAAAGGATGCCTGATGCTCTATTAAGCCTAGATGCAGAGGATATCTAAGCAAATGCTAAACTTTGGGTAGGTTAGGTAGGTTAGTCATAAAAATTAAATTTACAATCACTGTGCGTATAGTGTTGTGCATTATAGTGCAAACCAGCGCTTCTGATTAATATGTTGAAAAGATATTTATCTGCTGTGCATTTTCTATGTAGCTGTGATCTACGGACCCAAGTGAAAAAGGCAGAATCTTCCTGTGCTCCTACTCAGGCATGCTGGGAGTAGCTCTTCCCTGCCTTTTGATATGAGCCATAAAAACAAACAAACAAAAAACCCACTGAAGATGCACCCTCTCACACACACATGCCATTCATCTGGGGATGGATCAGGCTTTATTTTATCTTCCTAATTCAAGAAAGTTTTCACTTCTATCTTCTTTTTTATAACTCAAATTATGTAAAGAAGCACCTGTGTAAACAGCAATCAGTGTCAGAAGTAAGTTTCTCCACACACGGAGCATGTTAAAGAGTAGCACACATTTTTAAAGGCATATCCTAAGGCAGGAAATCTGCTGCATCTTCAGTTCCTCCTCAGTGATATTAAAACACTGTTCATTTCTCTCTAGAAGCTCATTGAAATATATTTCCTTTTTCCCTTCTTTTCTTTAGAGATTGAGGCTGTAAAAACATTAACTTTCTGCACTAGCTGACAAGATGCTTATAAAGAAATCTAAATATCTATTGACCCCGTGCTCTCAGAGCTGCAAATAGTCTGTACACTATTGAATTGCACTATAAAAGCCATTTTTATTATGAAAAACCTCTTTATATATGCATAAATAATTTAAATTAGTAGCTGCAGTTTAGGATAATGAATATTCATGTCTTCATTAGTATTAAAGCTGGACAAAGTGTAAAAATCTATTTGGTTCCATAAAATACATGATCAAATGATATCTATCAAGATATGTAATCCAACAGATGTTCTTAGATCTTTTAGATCATGGCAGAAGTTCAGGCCTATGAACTTAAAGTGAATAGAGACTTATAAACAGGAGGTACAGAAAATCTTGAAAGAACCTAAGGAAGAGAAGTACCACTCAACAAAGCAAGACACCCATATCCATTAAAGGGGGATTCAGCTAACCCAACTTTGTCTGTTTTAGGTTTAGGTGACTATTCTAAGGTAGTTTTCTCACTTTCCTCTTTGCTCTTGACATAAGACAAATTGTTAAGATAAATGACTGAATTGCTGTCCGGAGGTGCTTGCAGACACCTTGCTCTATTGCAGACATTGTCATTGCAAGACATTCCGACTGTAAAGGGCCTCAGGGAGCCCCAATATTTAAGGGAAGTGAAAAGTGAACTACACCCATCAGGGTCTATCTCTAGGTCTGTACCTAGACTGACTGACAGAGGCACACCATGATGAGCCCCTGAATCTCGGTGCTCCTGTTGTCTCTCCAGGGGATTCGTCTGAGGCACACAGGGGCGCCCAGTTGATGAGACCTCTGAAAGCACGGGCACTGTCTACCGCACCTTTTGCTAGATGAGGGATGGAGCATAGGCAGGGGGCATTCCCAAGCCTGGTCCTCCTGAAACAAATTGCTCATAGCTCAGCTGTCCCTGTGCCTTTTACGCTGCTTTATGCATAAGCAAAAAAATCAACTTCCCCATGCTGCCTGGCATCATTCACAGATAGAATAGATCCTATTCTGTAAGGTACCAGATGCCACCATGGAAGTGATGCGTACTCTTTCTGTCCATGAAAAGCAGGATCACTGACAATGTCCCACACTTTCTGGGAAAATTCAGTATCTTTGGAACTTGATTAGCATACCTGCACTCACTGGGAGGTTTTTCAACTTGTGATATGGGAAGGGTCACTTATTTCCATAATTTGCTTTAGAAGAAAACAGCTCCTTTGTTTTTAGAAAACATAGGTAACTATGCACAAAATTCAGCTAATTTGCTATATGGATTATATTGACTCTGCACCTTTAACACACCAGCTTAATTTGATGAGAGATAAATAGGGTAATTTATTAGTGACTGTTTCTATCCATAAAGCTAAATAATTGGATTCAGATCGCCACAGCAGCTTCAGTACTGTTAAAGGATCTATGCAGTACTGAAATGCTAATGTGTTGTTTGAACTCCCTACGATTCAGGGCTGTCTGAATCCATAAGGCCTGAAGTGTGCCAATGCTTCTATTTTGTACGAAATGTTCTCTAGGTGCTTAACCTGAAGTTCTCATGTGTGGTTAGAAGGGTCTCAGTTCAAACACCTCTCAGATGTACATTCAAACTTATATGTTGAGATAAACAACATAATGCCTCAATTCTGTCCATGTGTTTTGGGAAATAAGCCCATTAGGAATGCTGAAACCACAAGCATGGAGAGAGTAGTGAGGAGCGTCATGGTGCCACTTACCCTATATGTAAGAGCTCTTGTAGGGAACTTTCTCCAGGCTGTGGGACCTTTGTCCTCTAGGCTATCCTTACTAAGTAGATTTTGAACCCACAGTTTCTACTTGCTAATACACCACCGCCTCCACCTCAGCACAGACCTGGCTGAGGTGAAACCCCTCTCTATGCCACAGTCTGGAGCTAAGTCACTGTGCAGCAAAGAATGTAAAATATATGGCACCAGAGAGAAAATATGTAGATGGAGCCCCCTGGGGAAAAGCTTCCTTGGCAAGTGAGATGAGTTTTTCTCCATGATTTGCTTCTGCATTTTCTATTTAAGAGTTGTAAAATAAAATACATAAAAATCATTAGGATGAAGACCCAGAGCCTGAGACTCCTTGTGTCTGTGGGTCTGTCCCCTTAAGTGGACTCCTGCTTTTGCATGTTTTCTCCTTAGACTCAGGGGCTAGGGATGTGTTACAGATGTAACAGTCAATGGGGAGGATTATCTGTAATTCTTCCCCAGACCTGAGGAATAAATCCCAGCTAATGTTTCATTAAAGCTGATGTATTTCCACAGGAAAAGTTTAGGTTTAGATGAATCAGCACTTCCAAGTAAAAAAAGACGTTTTGTTGAAAAATTCTCACCTCGGTCTAATAGTAATGTTGTATAAATTACAAAACTACAGGCCAAATGCCTGCCACCACAGGTTTTATATCTCTGTATACTCTCCAGTTCTTTGCCTGATGAGTCTTAAATGTCTTGGAAATCAAATTTCCAACGGTTGTCTTTGAGATGGCTCCTGTCTTGCAGATGTCACTCTTTTTCCATTCTTCATTCTAAAATTTATCTTTTCTTAATTTCATCCCATTACATAATTTGTAACCATTATGTAGGTTCATAGCTAATGGTTAGAATGTCAGTGTAATATCATGCTGATAAGATTGACAGTATCAGGGCACATTACTCCTTTTTGAATGTCTTCCTCTACCCTTTGTGAAAATTAATTTATGGCTGATTGGGGATGTCAGGCTTTGCAGCAATACCACACAGCTACATCATGTTCTGACTCCTGGCCGGCTTGGCTTATTAAAGCTTTTTAAAAACTTGGCATCAACCTGTACTGGGGCTGTGAATTGCTCTGCTGTAGCAAAACAATCTTTCTGTCAATTCTGTTGATTTTAAAATAAGACTGGTTTGATCAGACCTTTCACATATGGAGGTGCACATCTGGTTCTGTTGCTTTTGAATGCATCCAGAAATATGCCCACTGGGGCTTCATGGGGTGGAAGGGAAAATGTTATCTCATGAAAAAATTTTACCTTCTGAGGTGAGATATATCAGATAGTAGTGACAGCTCTGTAGAAAGAGCAGAGGTAAAATATTCTACAAAGATTTTCAGTGTATCAGTATTTAATTATTGCAGAGCTTAAAAATAGTTAAAAAAAGAATAAAACCAGAAATGAACTAATTTACCTTATTTGTGAGCCTTTAAAGTGAATTTGCTGTGCAACAATAAAAGGAGCTCTACCAGTATTTTAGCTACTGCAAATGTCTTTCTACTTTCTACTCTGCAAGGATGACAGATGATGCTGGATCTGCTCCCTGCTGCATTAATTGCAGGCTTATGATTTAAGCACAGTAGCTTTATTTTCTACTGTACTGGTCGCAGTGTAGGCTGAGGTGATTTTCAGAGGGAACAGTTATATGAGCGTGTGCGTGTATGCGTACTGGCACGATGTCCATAGTAAGGATGTTAAGGTTGTTTCTTTTACATCTTAATTTATTAATATCTCAGCTTTACTGAAAGTATTCTAAATGCACAGAATCAGACTCTTTTTTCATCACTTGACACCAAGGTAATGCCATGTTGCATAATGCTGAGTGGATGTGAAAAGGATGTTAAAAACCACCAAAACAAAACCCAGGAAATCTAACTTATATTTTTTGAGCAGGAGGATCTGCTCTTCATGCAGTGTCCTTGTGTAGTAGCTACGCTTGGTTCCAAATATAGCAAGGAAGAGGATGACCACAGACAGTGCTTGTTGTTTAGGAAGAAACAGAAATTTCTGAGCAGGCTTTACATGATTCTTGATCTTACACTGAAAGAACTTGAGCTCAGTCACTGAAAGGAATGTGCATATATGTATTTTTATAGCCAAGTACTCTTTGAGGAATTAAATACCTTACTTTTCATTGCTTTTTGCCTTTCCACTACTGCTATACAGTTTTGAGTTGTTGGGGACTAGAACTGCCTATAGGATATATACCAGGATATGTATATAGAGGATCTCTCTCCCTCTCTCTCTATATATATGTATTTTATGTGTGTGTGTGTGTGAGATTATGATTGTATACATATAGTTATATATATAGTTATAAAAATTGTAGCTATATATCTGTAGTTACAACTATAACTATATAACTATACGTATATATATGGGTATATATAGCTTATATACAGGATATAGTATAGGCATACCATGGAATAATGCTATTTTTTGTCTTCTCTGTTCTTTTTGTTATTTGAGGATAAAGACAATTCCCATAAATGAACCCAGATTCACAGCCTTTCTATAGCTCCTTCAAACAGAGAAGACAAGTGAAAAAAAGGTTCATTCCTCCATTTAAGTTGCTCTACGTACACTGCTGTAGATGTTTATATAGAACCTTTCTCATAACCATGAATATGTAGCTGGTAGACCGATATGGCTAATCCACACGGTGTCATATCATTGTCTTCATTTAATTAAAATTAAGCTCTTGTTTTATTAGTGATGCTCCGAGTATCCTTGAAGAATTGCTAAGATAATTCTCGATTTTGAGGTCTATGCCAATACAATATAGGGACACCATTTTCAGAGTATCCCACAGAGTCATTGTTACACTGTAATGTATACAGGCTTTTTTTCAGAAGTCCTGAGGTACCTGTTCCAAGGGGGTAAAAAAACTATTAGTGTTTAAAACATTGAATAAATTATTCTTCAGTATATGGCAGAAATATTGGTAAAAATTACTCCACAACTTAAGAAACATGCAGTTACTAACACAAACTTGAATTCTGCCTCATAACTGGGGCACACATCCTAGAGTTTAGGCTTACACATACTTTTAGCAATTTCCCATCAAGGAGAAGACTCTCATCATCTAAGCCCTGCAATGTTGGAAGGTCTGTTGCATTATAGGATGACAGAGCCCTCACTCAACTTCTGATCTGTACCAATACAAGAAATGTTTGAAGTCTAGTTCAGAGGTTGCATGTAGACCTTAATGAACTCACACCATTTTTTTCAGAGAAGCTTGCAAGCTTATAGACCATGAAGTTCATGCAGTAGTTTCCAGAGAACAACCACTTCCTAAAGTCAGGAACAGGCTAAATTACCTTCCTCTGACATGGACTTTTCCTTCTTCCTTGAGCTTCCAGAGATATACATTCATCCTTCAGGCTGATGTTGCCAGTTCTTCTGTTGCTTTGGGAAGCAAAGGATGGCATATGGCTGGGAGAAGCAAAGAAGACTTCAAAAGGGACTCACATAGAAAAGACTTGTGTGGAGCATAGCTTGCAGGCAGTCTGGAAATGCAATAGACAGCCTGCAGAGAATAACAAGTTCTCGTTCTTGGAGCTCTCATTTTTGGTGTTTCAGGGCAAATTTAAGAGACTAAGGAGTTTCTTTTTCATGTGGATGACAGATGGATAGAGGCAAACAGGTTGTAGTGGAAGAAAGACATGACAAATGAGTCAGCTAACATTCTCTACACCTCTCCTTAGCATCTAAAATGCACAATAATTCAGAGAGAGGATGTAGTGTAATACATTGAAGTTCCTGGTATATCGGTGGAGAAAGTACATAGTAAAGTTATGGATCTGACTGAAAGGGATAATTTCACTTCACAGCAGGTTTTGAGGTTTCAAAACAAAAGGAATAAAGTTTATGAAGTCAGGCTGTCTATTCTTCTGCTTAATCTTCATTTGTTTTTTTAACTACTACTTTTCTGATAACTGTTGAGATATCAGGCCAGTTTTGAATTTAACAGAAGAACTGTGGTATCAAAACTGTGACATTCCATGATGGCTAGCTGCGTAATGGAAAGAGTCCCAAGGTACTGCACAGTTATCAGCAGTTAACACTCCACTCTTCACCTACTTTCGAGGTCCAAAGGCCAAATTGCTTTGCACTTACTGCCATAGAGCACTGGTATGCGTTTGAACGAGCGACAACATCTTTTTCCTCTTGCTTCGTTGCAGAGGTAGGAAGGAGAAAGAGTGGGGAGCAAAGGACACAAACTTGTAAGAACTTAGGTTGCCATAATTTTGAATCTCATAGAACAACTTATTTTCTGTGCATTAAAATGAAAACTAGATCATTCCATTTTGGAGTGTGCACGCACGCACACACACACACACACATAGACACACACACGGCATGTAGGTATATATTCCAGGAATAAAAACATCCATGGGATAAGATCAAAAGTCCAGTTAGGACTAGCTAGGTCAGTACTTTGTTTCCAGGAGTGGCCAGTGGCAGATGCTTAAGGAGATATACAAGGAAGGGGCTGGATAGAGTGATAGCTCCCCAGAGCTCTTTTCCTCCCACCAGGGGCTAATAGTTCCTGAGTCACAGGAAGATGTCTTTACATTTAATGGCACTTTGTGGATTTCTCTGCCTTTGCTTTGTCCATTTGCTTCTTGATCTCATACAGGAGTTTACATCCAGATCATGCAGAGAACCGTTTTGCAAGGTGGATTGTGCAATGTGTGAAGAAGTTCGTTTTTCATTTATTTTGACCCTGTCACCTGCTAGTTTCATTTGATGCCTCTTAGTTCTTGTACTGAAGATACTATAAACCATTATTCCTTGTCAGCTTTTGCAGTTTACTTGCTTTCTAGACTCTTCTGGTATCCCTCCAGCATTTATCTCTTCTCTGTCTGTAGATTCCTGATACTTGAATGGAAAATGTTTCACATCTTTCATCAGTCTATGTCTTTTCCACTTCTACTGTACCGTTTTTGAGTCGCTGGGGACTAGAACTGCATATGAGATATATAATGAAGGCACATCACGGAATAATGAAATTTGTTGTCTTCTCTGTTCCTTTGGTTATTTAGTCCTGGACCAATCTGGAATTTAAACTTCTTTCTTCCCTCCCCTGGCTTTCTCCCCTCCCATGGCTATAGTACCCATGTACTATATAGTCAATCTTTCTCACTGCAGAGAATCTTTTCCAATGGTGGTTTTGGTGGTGGTGGGGAGAGGGGAACATCCCCTTTGTTCTGAAAACTGTGGAGAGATTTCTTTATTTGGAGGAGGACACAATTTGGGCAATGCATATCTATTAGATTCAAGGAACTCTTTGATTCTAATTTTGGTTGTTTTCTGGCTTCTTGTGGGGCCTTGACCATTCAATATTATCCTGCTGACAGGATATGGTATGGTGCACCTTGCTTTTCTCTATGACCATGCTTCTCAGTCTTACTTCCACTGCTCACCCATACATATACAGTGAAGACACACAGTCATTTTTTTCTTTTCTGTCCCTATGGCAGAACTTTAGCTAACCCGGTATACTATGTCTGAAAATTACTCCGAGATGAATGCAGTTGAGACAAACCTAGCAACAACCATTTGAACCTGCAGCCAAATACATTGCCTCATTCCTTTACATATTCTTTCAGTCAGCTGTCTGGTCTGGATGAACTAAATAACTGAAACTCCAAGCTGCAATAGTGCATACAATGTAAAAAATGATAGTATATATTTCTAGACATAAACAATCATCTAAATCTAAATTCTTTTTAAAAGCAATTTAAAAATTGTTAACATAAATGTGATTGCTGATCTTTCAATTCTCATGTCCCACCATGCTGAGTGGTAAATTAAATGCAATGGGCAGTGGATTGCAGTTCCAGTTTATTTTAACTGGTGGACTAGAAAACAGAAACTGCTGACTAAAATATAGTCAAGTGCCAACTGTACATTAAAGTTTTAGACTTAAAAACCTGTTTACTAGAGCTAGGTAGGAACTAATAAAACCCTTTTTGCAAGACACATCATTCTTATGGGTCTCTAAATAACAGTTTTCCATAGTCCACCATTTTGTTATTTTAAAGGGTTAGTTTATAAAGCATAAGAAAATATTTTGCTTTCAGAATGAGGTATGTATATTTCTTCAGTACTTTTAGAGAACAACAGATTTTTGGATTAATTATTTACAAACCATTTATGAGCCGGGATTTGCAAGCCTCAAAGCAATGGATTAGAAAATACCATTGAAAAACTTCTATATCCTTCTGGTATTTTCACAAGATGGATATTACCAGCAGGTCCATGCAGTGTTTTGCTTTACAACCTAACCTCAAAATGCAAAAGTCAAGAAGTCACTGAAAAAGATGTAAATCATGATTATTTTGCCTGTACATTTACCCTCACACAGGATACATCCAGAAGGCTGCTCTGTTCATGGAAAGTAAACAGTGCAATCTTAAAAAAAAGAAAAAAAAAGTGCTGATTGTAGTTTCAGGATGGGTCACATCCTGACAAATTGTACAAAGAGTGAATACATAGAAGGCTCTTTCTTGAGCTACCATTATGTTCCAAGAGTGCAATAAGTGCACACAGCTAATTATTATACCCTATGGTGTGAAGGAGATAGCCTGCAAAACATATATCACTCTCTGAGCTCTTTCTGCATGTTCAGCAAATCTCAAAGGCATTTTTTCAGAGCCACTGAGCAGGCACCAAGCAGGCACTCTGACACATTCTAAGGGAGGCTGTTCGTCACCTCTGAACATTTTCATGTATATGTGCAAATAAAAGATTTTGGTATTAATATCCACATTGCCATTGAAAAATTTCTTGGAATCATGAAATCTTTGAAAAAGTCGGACTAGAAGGCATTTCTGGTTCCTCCAGACTCCTACTCAAGATCAAACTCATTTCAAAATTAGATAAGGTTGATCTAGGCCTTGGGCAAGTTTTGGATATCTCCAAGGATAGAAATTTCCAAACCTTTCTGAGGAGCTTGTTCTAGTATGTAACTGCTCTCATTGTGAAGATTTTTTTCCAACTGTCCAATTTCCTTGCTATAAATTCTGAGAGTTGCCTCTTCTCCATGTGCACCTCTAAAAAAAGTCTGGTTCTATCTTCTGTGTAATTCTGTTTTAGGTAGTAGAGGATTGCAATTAGATCCCTCCCAACCTTATTTTCTGAGGGCTGAACAAACCTTGTTTTCTCAGCTTCTTGTCTGCCATGTGCTCAAGGACTTATCTCGCCTCTTTGTTGTTCCCTCTTCTCTACTGGGACATCAAAAAATGGAGACAATACTCCCAATGTGGTCTCATAAGTGCCAGATAGAGGGGAATAGTTACTTTCCTTGCCCTCCTGGCTGTGCTGTAGTCAATACAGCGCTGGATGCAGTTGGCGTTCATTGCTGGAAGGGCGCATTGCTGACTCATGTTCAACCTGCTGTCTACCAGAATTGCCAAGTCCTTTCTGCAGGGCTGCTTTTTAGCCAGTAAGTCTCCATCCTGAAATTTTGCATAGGGGTATTGCATTTCAGGTTCAGGACTCTGCATTTGCATTTTGAACTTAATTTCCTGTCAGCCCATTCTTCCACCTTTGTGAGGTCTCTCTGAGTGGTAATGCTTCCTTCAAGCATATTGATCATTCCTTGCAGCTCAGAGTCTTCAGATGTGCTGACAATGTGTTCTGTCCCATAATCCAGGCTGCTAACGAAGATGATAACCAGTACCAACTTTTAAGGAATGCCAGTCATAAATGTCCACTAGTTGGTATTTGAAGCATTGACCACTAATGGCCCTTTAAGGCATGGTCCGGTCAGACCCATTTTGCAGTCTACCCATTCAGATGGTATTTGTATGGGCTGGCTACAGGGTTATCATGACAGAATAGGTCAAAAGCCTTGCTAGAGTCAAAGTAAATATCATCCAATTCTCTGCTCTTGTGTGCTGAGCCAGTCATCCCATCTTGGATAAATTTGACCTAGGCAAATCCATGCTGGCTGTTGCTGATCATCTTTTGTCCTTGAAGTGCTTGAAATGGCTTAGGTAAAGACTTTCGTCGTGATATTCCCAGGGACTAAGGTAAGGCTGACTGGCTCATGGATTTTCTTTTTGGACAAAAGAAATTTTTCTGCACTGCATTTTTTTTCCTGACTTTTTTTGAAGATGAGCATAACCTCAGCCTTTCTCTAGTCATAGGGGTCATCCTCAATCATTATAGCTTTTCAGAAATATTGATTAGCTTCACAATGACATCAGTCAATGCCCTCAGCTTTTTCAGATACATCCTGCCCAGTCCCAGGGGCTTGTATAGGTCCTGCTTATTTAAGTAGTTACTAATTTGATCTTCCTTTTTTATGGACAGTATTTCTTCCTCCAAAGATTGTGAAGTACTTCAGATTTTGCTACGGTACATGAAGACCTTGGAGGTCTCAATGATCCAAGCAAAACAGTGGTGTCTACACATCCTGAGTGGACGAGAATACTTGAAAACATCAAATTTTGCCTCATTTAAATAAAAAAAAATCTTTTACCTGATTAGAAAATAGTCTTTACAACATGACAATATCAAATACTGTAGCATGACTGGGCAGAAAGAGTAGTAGTAGCAGCCAATGAAAGTACAATGGATTTTCTTCTATCCTTGTCCGCACACACACTGTCAGAGGAATGAAATCTTGTCTTGTATAACCTGAAATGCGCTAGCTTTATGCCTAACCATAATCCACAGACATGCAATTCCAGGAGTAATGATTTTAATAAATCTACTCTAGTTAATAAAGTGATGAAGCTCGCTTTCACACTACATCTGATTCAACTCTACATTGTTACCAGAAGTAAAGACAGCCCTCTCCCTCTCCACCCCTCCTTGTTTCTGTCTTGCCATTAAACTATTTGGAAATTTTTACGTGGTACTGCTGGTGCTGGCACGACTTGTAGAATGAACAAAGGCAGTTTTAAAATAATCCATAGGGGCTTGTATGTCCTTACTTTTCTTCTTGCTTTTTTTTTTTTTTTAAGCATCTATTCCACAGGCAATTCCAGATCCTATAGTCATTTCTAAATCCCACAGAAATGCTTCACAAGCTCATTGAGATATGGCAGACATTGAAAACAAACAAACAAACAAATAAAACCTAGAAGTGTTAAGTTGGGTAGTCCATTCCTAACCAATCTAGGACTGATTTGTATTTTTCATTTTTCTGGCTTTTTGCACTATATTTTTAAATGTTTTTACTAATGGGGCAACCATCACAATTATTTCATAGTCTAACATATCTGTATTAGCAAGTTTCTCCTAGTTTTCAGCCAGCATTTTGTTTTCCATAATTTCATTTACTTGTTCTTAGGTCCACCACCTGAGAAAAAAACTTGAGCTGCTCCTTAGAAACACACCTACAGAGATGTCCATATGTCTTAAATATCAATTGGCTAATTTGATTCTAGTCAGAACGTTAGTCCTCCTCTATACATTAGACCTTTCTTCTCCTGCCTCTTTCCCCCTAATTCTTTCCAAGTAGGCCATATCTCCTGGGAGGTACCAAACAAGGATACGCAATGGTTTTTAGTAGGTCACAGGTGGTAAACGTGGTGAACCATGAGGGGCTTTTGTCCATCATGGTTCAATATCGCTTTCTGAAAGCATCATAAGCATCATCACAATAAGTTTTCACTGTTTGCTAGCACCCTATTTGCATGTCTATGCATCTGCTTTCTCCGTTTTCCCCTGTTTTTGGAAAGAACATGTATGTGAATTGTTTTTGACAGCCTGCTCATCAGGATGATTAGCAGCATATATAAAGCAGTGGCAAACCACCAGCTCTTAACTTTTATTAAGAAAATAAATTACCCTAGAAGATAGGTTAGCATATACAGATAGGAAACATCAATCATGGTTTGATTTAGGGGAGGACAAAGTGCAGATGAGTGAGGCACAGTGGAGCATTTGTGATGAGGAGACATGGAAGTTGATAAGATTTGCTTGATGCTTCTGGGAATGGAATAATCCTGACTGCAACCACAGGTGAGATCTGTGAATTACATCAGTTTCCTTCTCTGGTGGTGACAGGCACCACACAGGCAAGCACTGGACTCCGGATGGTGCAGCCCATAGAAGAAGGGTTTGCTCTGGCGTGCTCCCCAAGAGTTAACAATCCCCAGGGTGCACCACGGCCGGAGTCACCAAACTGTGGGGTTGTTGTAGCCTGGGGGCACACCCTCTAATGACCCCATGACTGACAGGTCCAGACAAAGGAGAAGTGACACCACAGACCCTCACCATAGACATCTTGGTGTTATGAAGCCATTCCATGCAGAACGACCTGCTAATGGGCACGTTGTTACCCATGGAGCAGGGCTGTGGGCTGAGCAGGAGGTGACCTGCTGATGTGCAACCTGGTATTGACTGGAGCCATGCGGCCTTGGTATGGCTGTGGGCTGGCATTGTTCTGACAGGGTCTAAAAGAGAGTAAGCTACATAGGTTTGGTGTGGACCTGGACCCATGGTCAGCTGGCCTGCAGACCTGAGCACCCACCCATCAGTGATCTGTGGGGACACCCCTAACATGAACAGTGTGGTGAGGAGAAACCAGGGAAAATTAGACCAGAAGGGTGGCTCATAAGGGGTGAGAGTGGTCACTGTACCGTGCACCCATTGTTAGAGAATCTGGGGAAAACTGTACCAGAGGGGTGTCCTGTAAGGGGCGAGAGCAGTCACTGTATTGTGCACCCATGACTGAACTGTAGAGCTCTGATACGCATATATATTTTCAGTTCTGTTATATTTCTAGCCTTGCTATAGTTAGCTTTGTTATAACCTCCTAGCTCTAATAAACTCTCACACTTGACAAATGATGATCTCTCAGGTTCAGCACAACTAACCCTGGAATCCGAAAGAATCCCGGATGCCACTTTAGTGGCGCATCACAGGTGCTTCCAGAGGGAAAGGGAAGAAATGAAGAAGAGAAAAATTGAGGTCCCAGAAATGTTGAGACCAGAGTTCACAGCATAAACCACTGAGAACTGTAACATGCATTTCAGGCTAAGAGTCCAGTGCATAGATCTTCCACCACCTACTTGCCTGGTCAACATTTCTAGAAAGAATGCGGTAACTCAAAGTGTTTCTGCTGCAATGCATCTTTTTATATGTAGACCATTTGCCTTAACCCTGCCCAGTTCACCAGAAGTAAAAACCTCTATTTTGCAAGTTTCTTGTCCTGTCCATGCAATCAATTTGGTGGGGACTCAGTTCTGACTTATTCTTTGCAAAAAAAACTTTCTGGATTTGCATTATCTAGTGAACTCTGCGGTGAGGACAGCAAATGAACGGGCCATGGAGACTTACAAAACTTGTAGGTCCCCTGTAGATCATGCCTTCTTGATGTAACAGTACCTATGAGGAGTAGTGCAGTTTTGCTGCTGCACTGTAGATAACAAATTTCACCTTGCCTAGTATCACTCTGGTACCTCCCCTTACAACTAAAGCCACACAAGACTTTAAAGATAAATGTTTTTGCTCATGCATATTTGTATGCAAAACTCCTACAGAAATTTGTACATGGCATCGCAGAAGACGCTCCACACAATTCGATAGCTATATTAAATGATTCAATAATCATTGTGAAAATTTTGTAACAAGATCTTGAATTGTTTAAGATTTAATTCTCTGAGCTGCAAGGATGTTTCAATTTTTATCTAGTTGGAGATGCTAATTTAGAAAACGGAAGGTTTGTACTCAAAGCTATGGTCCCCCCTTTACTAGTAAGATCATAAATGTCCTGTTTGGTTGTAACTGACTTCTAAATAATCACAGAGTACTTTGCTTGAATAGTATTTGAAAAATTGTGGATTGGAAATTTGATAGTCAAGAAATTGTCCTCAGAATGACAGGCTAGCTTGGAATATATTCTATCTCATCAGCATTCAGTGAGAGAGAGAGAGGAAATAGAAGCCTTTGCACAAATACAGATGAGGAGAATAGATAAAAGGAGAATAGTAGGAAAAGAAGGCGTTTGTAAGTGCACTGTGAATACAGACAGAGCCCACCTTTCTTTCTTGTCAAATAGAGAAGAATAAGAAATAATTGGCTTACTTTGTATGAGAAAAAAGATAGGTTCAATATTAAGAAATTCTCACACCCCTAAGAACAGTTAGATAATGGAGGCAGCTGCTGAGGGATGCTGTAAAATCAATACTATTGGAAAAGTTCAAAGTAACATTTAACACTCTTCTACCATTGATGGGTCAGGAGAAATCAAACTGCCTCTGCTCTTGGTGGGGGTGGGGGGAGGGGAGTTGAATATAATATCATTAGTTTTAAAATGCTAACAATGGATACGGTGCAGTGCAGATGAACAATGATCGTCTTTCCCTCGGAAAAACTCAGAGGACCCAATTTGGAGCCAGTGCCAAGCAGCCCGATCTAATGTGCAGAGCCTCTGCCGAAATGCGTGGAGGTCAGTGGAGAACTAAGGGGGTAAGGCTGGAAGGTTAAAGGTCAAACGAGACAGAGCGGTAGCATGGGATATTGAGAAGAAAGTGAAAAGGGAGAACCAGACTGCATAATACAACGCACTGTTACTCGACTGGAGTTCGTATGCATTTCTGGATCATTTGGCTTGTTCCTAAACATTTTTATTATCAATACTGTACGATCAGTCTTACACAGCATGTGGAAGATGTGAATGTTGGAGAAGATGGATCAGTGGCACACTGGGGTGGGGAGGGGATTCGCTGCAGTGAGCTGAGATACAAAGTGTGCAGCAAGGCTGCAGCAGCTGGAGGAAACGGCTGTGTCTGAACGCAGGCTGCAGCGTCGGCTCCAGGAAAGGAGTGAGCTGTTCAGGACTCATTTCAACCCCCAAAATCCCATGCCAAGAAACACTGACAGGTCTTTGCAGCACAGCTGCACCACAAGGGTGCTAGGTAAGTCTTATCTGAAGGAGCTGAAGCTCACAACATTAGGGAAAGACTACACGGTTGCCCAGTGGAGTAAGGCCTTGAAAAATGCAAGTTTTCCATAACTGAGGGAAATAAATGACTAAGGGCAGCCCTAACTGCTGAACTAAAATGCCTGTAACAGATTGCTATTATTATAGTACAGTTTAACAGAAATGCACTGTGTATCCTGGCAACATCAGCCCAAATACAGATTGGCATTTCACAGAAGACATCACTTTCATGACCTTTTGAGATAGACATACACAACACATTAAAAAGAAAATAGTTGTATGTGAAATGAGTCAGTCTTAACATTCTTCCAGACACTTTATAGCACCTCATATCTCTTTCTTCATTGTTTTTGATTTTTGTATGTTCTCTGATGTTTGCTCCAGGCACAATGTCTTGATATTCTGTCTTGCCTTTTGTAGAGCAAATAGTCCACTTTATCAACATGCCTTAATGATAATAACAACAATAATTTTATATATTATATAATAATTTTATATATTATATAAAAGAGTAATAATAATTATTATATGTATTATATAAAATAATAATAATAATTGTTATTACTGCCACCCTCTGCTGTTTTTCTCAAAGTAGAAAAGTACTACTTGCTGACATCTAGTTCGTCTCTCTTATTTCTTGAAAATTTTGTTTAAAGATATACCTGAACAGTTCAGAAAGAAGACAACCACACTGTGAGGAAAAACAAAACAAAATCAAGGCACAGGCTGCTCTGGGGATTCAACCAGTTCCTCTGCCAGGATCAGAAAGGATTGTTTTTCCTTATGCAATAAGGGCCAAATGCATTAATTCTTCTATTCCTTCAGCTACCGAGGGCTGGCCAGAGCCAAGGAGAGGACGCTGCAAGGGCATATGCCAGTGCTCTGAGGTAGAGCACATTTTCTTTCATAGCCTTGGCTGGACAGTTTGACAAATATGGTGTCTTATTGATGGGCAGTTTTCGGGTCAGGAAAGGATCCAGACTAGATCTGAAAATACTGCTTGCATCTTGTCTTCCTTTTTTTGAATTTAGTGGTGAGTGTTTATGAGAACTGTGTGGGCATATTGCCTTGCTGTTTTGGTGGCACTTCACTGTGCCCTGCTGTTCCTCTGTGGAGCCTACCACGTTAGCCTCCCCAGCAAAAAATGCTTCCTTTGCTGGACATCTCCGGCCTTTGTGAAACAGTATCAGAGAAAGTAATCCCTCCCACAAAATTACTTACAGAATAAATATGTCATGCCCATATACTTTCAAGTGAACTTCTGCTCTTGCATACTTTGGTTTTAATTGGAAGTAAGCCCACTGCAGCTAGCAGAATGACACTGCTGAGATCTAGTTTTAATAAATGATGAGCAAAATCTCTGAAGTACACTGCACTGCTCTCCCCTAAGTGCCTCACCCTCTCTTAACTCCGTTGCGTTGCTGCCTCTGAAGATTTACCATTCCTGATCCATGCAGGTACCTTTGCAGCTCTGCCACCACAGAGACTAGAGAAATACTCCCTAGTGGGAAATTGCATGGGATGGTGATAATTATCTCATTACTTTCATAAATGTTAACTGGATTCCTGTTGTTACGTTTAAGAAGTTTGGCTATCTTCATAACACCCTTCCTATTACCCTCTCTTTAGTGAAGCCCTTAAATTATGAAATAACCTGCTGAAATATTGTGATACAGATTTAAAAGAATGGCACTGCTATGGCATTCATTTTCCATATCAGAATATAACACCTCTAAACTATATAACTCTAAGGCTGCAAATATGAAATGATTTAAAATAGGAAAAACTTGTACCTCTGGAAATATCAAAAATTTGCCTACAGAAAGAGATCGAATCTAAAACATATGTTCATCTCTGAACACAGTTCCACATGCGTGTTTGTTAAAGAAAAATATATCATAGGCAAATACATACAGGAAAGAATCATTCCTGTCCTAGCTCAAATAAACTACTCAACATGCTGTGTTTTTACTTCGTGTCCATTTTGTAAAATCACTTTATTTTATTGTATGACTGCTGTGATGAAATGAACTTCTCCTAATGAAAGCTGTTAACACTTGTGGCATAAAGCCAACACATGTTTTAGCCCCTGCTGTTCTAGGATCAGGCAAAAATAATGTAATCTCTATGTACTTTGTAACACTTAATGGAAAATACCAGCTTATCATTGGTAAATGCTTTGGAAAGTGACCACCTGAATGAAATGAATAGCATGTGTGATTATAGACGCAACATCATTATTCAATGACAGGAGACAGAGAGGAAGAGATGTCTTTAATCTTATATATAAAAAACAAGAAACCAAATGTAGTCAGAGGTATCTAAGGAACAGAGATGTGACCAAATTGTCTAAAACTCCCACAAGATACAGTTAAGGCCCTCAGATGAATTAGTATCTCTCCCTGGAGAGAGGGTGTTCCCACTGGCTAGATACTTTTATTCACCATCCCTTTCAGACTAATATACCCTCACATAAAAAACAGAGGAGAGAATGGGAAGGGGAAGCACAGTGCAGTTCTGCATTGCAGAAGGTGCTGCCCACCGAACTGGTGCAGGGGGATAATTTATTTGCCCAGATTGAAATGCAAGGCATTAGAAATCTGGTGAGGGGGGGAAGAGAGAGAGAAGGAGGATGGAGTGGTTGTGTAAGGAGGTTAGTATCGTGAAGGGAAAAATTTTGGCAGAGGGATATGGAAGGAGAGATTGCTCTGAACTCAACATGTGTGATAAAGCTTAGTGAAAGAGAACAGACATAGGATTTTTTACTACAGAAAGACTGAATTGCAATTTTTCTAACACTCCGTTTGTGCATTACTAGATTTTCAGGTTTCTTTTGCCCCATGAATATCCATACACATTTCCCCACTTTACCCACAGTTTCCTCACAGTTAATTTCATCTCGTTGTGGCCTTCACAGCACTGTAGATGCTCAATATTCAGAAAATATCCATGTGTACTATTATCTGAAGACTTCTATTATGTGTTATTTATGTCCTTTCCCAAGATGTTACTTACGATGTTAAATAAGTCCAAAGACAAAGGTGACCCATGCAGCACTCAACAAGACATGTACCATCTGCCTTCGGGATAGATGTTTATCACTATTCATTATGCCTTCTTTCTACCAAGCAACTGTTTTTCAGTCTACGTGTCAGGACTCCTGTCAGTGGAAATATGATGCTATAAACAAAATTTCATGAGATTGTATACACAGTAAAGCCTCATATATTATATCACCTGGCTTCTGGTTGTCTGCAATTTTTGTTGTTCTATTAAAGAAGTAATCCATTCTGACAGGAAAGATGTATTCTTTTATTCCTTATTTTCCTTTGTCAGTGAAATGGAGGTCCTTCAGAGGTAAAATAGCAGTAGCTCAAGAAGAGCCCTGATGTCCTTCTTGTGTCTGAGTGCATTAGGCTGCAGTGGCACGACTCTGTGCTTGTTCTCCTTCGGCTCTATGAGCCTTGAGCTGCTGACGACACAGTGCCTGCTTTGGGAAGAAGGCCTGAAGCAGACCTTGCCTATGCACCCCACCACCCCTTCCACTGAGACAACTTCATGGTCTAGGAAACCTTGCTGTTGGGTGGTTTGATATCCCCCACAACCTGGGGATCCTCCATCTTCCAAGCTGTGTGCCTGGACCTGAAGATCTTATTCAAAGCAAGGCTGGGGAATGGTGCTATTACTATTGGGAAACAGGTAGGTACATGCTCAGTTTTGATGATGGGGTTGATGATCCAGATGAGGGGCCTGCCATAGCATGGCAAAATTCCCTGATTGTTTGCAGGACTGGTTTTGCTGGGAGAGAAACCAGAACCTGGAGTAGGGGATGGTGAGTTCTTGGGTTTCACACCAAAAGGAGCATACCTGGAATGGATATACCAATCCTAGGGAGCTAGGAAGTGCTCCTTAGTCTCACAGAACAGATACAGCCTACTTTCTCTGGAAAACTTCAAGAACTGCTACTGTTCAGAGTGATTGAAGGAAGATAAATTTAGCTTTTGAACTCATCTCAACAAATTCTGAGGTCTGCAATTTCAGATTATTTTCAGATTAAAAAAATAATAATAACCAAAAAAACCACATTACTATTCATTCCACAATCGTACAGAAATCTGTATTATACTTTCCTCTTAATATTTAATTTTCTTCAAGTGCAATCCCTATGTCCTTGACCATTCTTGCCGCAGATATTTTAAACAAATCAGGCAATAAAATACACACTCACATTTCTCTGTGTAGGAGCGATTGAAAAGCCTCGTTAGTACTGTCAGAAAGAAGTATTTTTCTTCCTGTTCCTTCCACATTTCTCAATTTTCAGAATAATTGGTATTGTTGTGGAAAGACATTCACTTTCTGTTGTAACAACTGGAAAGAAAGAATGACTCCCCTGTTACCCTTGGAGGGGGACTATATTCACATCACTCTTTTCATTCACTATATCCCACAATGATACAGGAGTCAGCTTGCCCATATTTGACATTCCTCCCTAAAGTTATTTCAGTTTTTCACTTAAATCTACTTAATTATTTATCTGTATAATCAAATCTGCACAATCTCCCCAGAAGAAATAAATGACATAGTTTAGATATGCAAAGGATGCTTAGTTCCTGAGAAGGAACAAAGCCTCTACAAACTCTTCCCGAGAGAGCATGATACTGGAGACAGATCAAAGGAGAAAACACCATTAGATGGATTAAATTTTATGTATAATCTTACTGTGGTATTGCTCAAGTTTCAGGACCAGAAAGGTTTTGTGAACATTCCCAAGAGAAAAAGAAGGCAAGTACCATGATTTGTTCAAGATAAATTCCAAGGGCAGAAATGAGCAGATCTGCAATTTGGAGCTTTCTGTGTACTTCTGAGCACCATTATCCTCTTGATGTGAGAACTGGATCTAACGCTCATTTGGGGAGGCAGAGTTGCAGTCCTTAAGTAGAGCCAATTTAAGCTGTCTTCTGGGGATATTTATGACTTGTTTTTCTGCCTATAGGGATCTGAAGAAACAGTTTCTGTGAAAAAAGTTGGTTTGGTAGAGTTATCTGAGCACGTTCCCTGCTAACAGCCCTACCTTCTTACATCGTTTGCTGAGTGCCACAGGGTTTGTTCATGTCTGAAGGTGTGGGAGACAAAACTGCTATCATCTTGACAGTATTCCCTTCCATATCCACTCATTCTTCAGTTCATTCAGGGGAAGGCATGCGTGCCATCCTCTCGGCCTTCCTTACCTGACTGCTGCTTGAAACTTGACTTACCGATAACTTGTGCATTCCTAGTTGCCTACTGTAACTCAACAAGTACATGCAAAGGATTTCTGCTCCTTGAAACTGTTTTTGTTCTACTGCTTTACTAGAGATTAATAGCCACTGGATATATAGAGCAGTAACAGCTATAATTACACTCCTGTTTTAACCTGTTCACATTTGCTCTGCTGCAAGTGTTAGCGACAAGAATGATAAAAACATTGTAAGTTCTGACAAGGGACAGATGTATTTACTTCAAGTATGTGTATAATGTTTATTTTTATAGTTCTGATTCTGTTTGATACACAAGATTTTACATTATGTATTGAAATATGACTGTGCCCCTTGTTGCTTCAGTCTGCATGTGGGAGGTTAATATCAGTTAAGCAAAGTGACAATTGAGGAGCAAAGCAGGGCTTTCAGGACATAAAGAGATATTGATTCAAAAGGTATAGCCTCCTCATGAAAAAGATTTCTGTGGGACATAAAAGACTATATGATATAATGCACATGTGCTCTTGGATAGATATCTGTGATGAAAATTATTCTCCTTCTTTGTGGGAGATAGTGACAAAAGTATATAACGTATACCATCAGGAGTTAGCACAGTTAATCACATTTCACAACTATTGTATCATCACAAAGCAGTGCATTTCCAGTGCCGCAGGCTACTTGGATATGTCTCACAAAACTCAGCAAGCTATAGTGCTTACTGAGAAGTGTACACCATCCCTGGATGTGAACAATTTGATTTTCTTGAGATAACAAAAAAAAAAAAAAAACCTGAAGGTTATGAGCAAGTGCTAAAAGATGAAAATGCAGGTATGTGTTTAAAATTCCCATTTCAGACCACCATAGTTAGTCTTTATACTTGTGTACTAACTGGGTAATACAAACTTTGAAAAAGGTGTTGAATCTTATATCAAATAAAACACACCTTTTGGCCTAGAGAAGCCATGCGATAAATCATATTTTGAACTGAAGATACCTACAGAATGTGATAGGGATTTGTGGTAAAAGACCTAGGCAATTCAGGAATTAAAAACGTTTCAGAAATTTAGTCTCTGGACAGTCATTCTAGGGAAAGCATTAGCCTGTCGGTCTCCCTTGTTTTCCTGAAAATTCATTCTTAGATGTGTGCTTCTGTTAAAACTACACAATTTAATGCTGTAGCTATTCAGAAAATGGCAAGTGGATTTGTCCTTAAAGAACTTATTACTTCAGTCTACTTTTTTGTTACACAAGTCATTGGCCTGCTTAATTTCAGCTCAGCAAATCACTACATAAATATATAGCAGGTTTTCTACTTAAACAGAAATGAGTTTTGAATTTTTGAAATGGAGGTAGCATCTTCTTGATGAGATTTAATAACATAATATACAGTATCATGACAGCTGAATTCCAGGTCTGAATCTACAGAAATATAAAACAATTTTTTATATATTTTACATGAAAAGCATTGCATTAATATCACATTAAGGTTCACATGGACAACTAACCCAAAAAGTCCTGCACAGGCCAAAAGGCACATAGAAAACCCATCTCTTATTTTACATGGTTGTATAAACGTCTTGCATTGTGCCTGGGCTTATATTACTTGCACTGATCCCTATTATTTTCTATAGAAAGTAGTTAAATTTCTAGTGAAGGTATTACCCATAGATTGGGGGATATAGATGCTTTGTATTGCTTACACATATTGACTATGCCATCTAGCTTCTGGATAGAGATGTTCAGGCCTCTCTGTGTCTCCGTGTCAGACAGTTATGGTATTCCCATCTGTAAATATTCAAAAATTGTGAGTCAGACTATTACAAAGTCACAAGACTGGCCTAAAACAATGATGCAAAAAAACCACCACATTTTTTGGTTGTTTTCCATTTGTAGTTTTCAAATCTTTATGGAACACTCACGTCATTTTTTCAAGCTTCTGGAACCACAGAGGTCAGAAAACAGAGAATAGAAAACAAATGCTTGAGTGGGAGGACTAGAGATACAGCTGGGAGCGATGATTCAGCCCATGGGTGGATTAGAAGGCTTGAGGGAGGAAAGAGCCTTCTCTCTGAGGATTTGCAGACAGACCCTGAACAAGACCCCCCAAAACAACTCTTGGAGATAGAATTAAGCTATCAACATATGGTCATGGTGCAGTGTGAGAAAAGGGAATTTCAGAAAATCTTAAAATGAAAGATATGAAGGTGATAGCTGGGAAGCAGAGACCAGAAGGGGTGATATGTAAGAGACTGAAAGAGACAATGCAAACAAGTACCATCTGCAGTTAGAGGGAATAATGGACAGAAAAGACCGGCAATCCTTCAGCAGACACTCGCTGAGCCACCCAAAAGAGATGCTATTCTACTTGTTCTTCATAAGTAGGGAAGGCCACTCTGATGAGAGAGAAACATAAAATGAAGTAATAAAGAGGTACAAAGATGTTGCTAGCTGACAACAGCAGCATACTGAATGTGCAGATTTCAGTCTTCGGTCCTCTGTTCCTAATTGCTGTTTGGTGAATCTCCTCAAAATGAGAGATGATATGTTAAGAAGTAAAACCTTGAGAAAAATATAGCAAATTCATTTAATAATGTACTGTTGACATCTGCTTTAGAGTGGGCCTCCTGCTCTCAGTTTGTAGTCAAAGGAAAAAGAGAGAAGCAATTCCAAAGTCAGATTCATCCCAGCTTAAAGGCAACACCTAGAAGGGGTGCTGTGCCCTAGAAGTGCCTCTTTTCTGCATTAAAAAGAGGTGACTAATTCAGGTGTAGATATCTATACTTTCCTATGAGGCTGCTCTCTGCTTAGGAAAAGGGACAAGTGTTCAGCTTAGAATTTCCAAATTTGTTTGATATGATAAAATTAGTATAGTACTCTTATGATTTTAATTGGTATCAAACAGTCTTGCTTCCTACCTAATGAAAAAAAGTGATTAATCTTTGTTCTTTGGTAGCAATATGGGTGTGTCACAGCCTATGCACATACCACCTTCTTTTATAATAGAAGAATTAGGAAACTGGTAGGCTACTCAACTGTGGGGGGCTTTTTTGTTTGGTTTGAGAGATTTTTGTCAATAGACCTTTTACTCTGTCAAGATGGTCTCTGGTGAGAATGTTTCTCAAATCCACCTGCCTAGAAGTGTTGCAAAACTAATTTTTTTTTTAGGTATATCTAAAACAGATTTCTTTACATAAATGTTAGCAGCATCAATAAATTTGCCCTGCCATAACCAGATGGCCATAACACAATCTTCATTTATTCAAAGCCTGGACAGCGAGAAGTGAAAAACATTTTCTTTTTAAAACCGAGTCAACAAGTTAAATTGCCAGAGAAAAAGCTGTTATTCGGAACATACAGCATAAGCAGTGGCTGGTACTGTTGAATTTTAAGTTTCTTCTTCTTGAATGACTCCAAATCATGTTATTTCAGATGTTACAAACAATGTTATAAAAAGACATACAGAGCCTCCATCTCTTCCCACTGGATAACATATCATTTACAGGCGTCTGCCATTCTACCATTGCCAGGTTAGATCATTGTCTCTTTTAATTGACCTGAAGGTTGTATGGGGTGCAGTAATCCACTGTTGGCTGCTGGACTTTCAAGCAGGAGATCTGAGGACAATTACACCCCACGGCTGGTGTTGCTTGTTGGTAAATCCAAACCAACCATGTTTTTACTCTGCTGTATATGTCCTTCAGTGGCTGCTGGATAGGCTGATTCTCATTTTGCAATTGGAGATAAATGACTAAGAGAAAAACCTTTCAATTAGTTAACAACTAACCCAAGGCTTCTCTAGAGTGCTCTGCTTTTGCCGCTGCCTTTTTTGGGGTGTTGGTCGTTACTTCTCAACCTGCATGATTGACTTTATTTTAGTGATTAGTATCTTAGCTTGTTGGGCTATTGTTTAGTCCCACTCTTTTCTGAACATGTGAAAGTCAAATGGATGTATTTTCAACATACAACTGTTAAATGCAGGAAGTGGATCTGTATCTCTTACATTACAGCACTTGCATGATAGCTGAAACTGTTAGCAAATTTTGAAAAAAAGCAAAGCTGGACAAAGCAGGTTCTTCCTTTCCTGTACTCTTTCTGATACCCTTTCCAGTAGAAGGTATGCAGGTATTTCTTCACCACCTCCAGTGGTGGCCATAAACCTCCAATGCATCCCACCACCCTTTCCTCTTCTCCTCCCTAATGAGTGTGCTCGAAGGGGGCTGTAGTGTGTCTCTGACTGCCTCACTTGACACTGATTCATTAAGGAATTTGTCAGTGCTATTTTTGAGAGATGGTGGGACTGCATCCCTAGTTACCCCCTCCAGTAAATCCAATCAGCACCAGACACATCCCTCCTACGACCTCCCCCAAACCCAGCCTGCTGGAAGCTATCTGGCAAAGAGCCGTGGGCTGATATGGAGACAAAGAAGAGAGCTTTAAAGGTTTTGCTACTTTGCATACACTGTATAAGCCTTAAGAACTAGGGATGCTAATTGATATTAATCATCCAAACATTTCCATGTGCATTTATTGTTGATTGACTGAAATAAATTTATAATTCAGCTGAGATCCCATGACAGCAAGAAGGTGCTTGGCATGTGAATAGCAGCTGACATGTCTTCTGTATATTCAGGCAGAGCTGACTGAATAACAGAAATATGCATTAGCCAGAAGAAAGTGATCTTTCCTTTTTGTATCAAAATTACTGATATATTTATCTCTTACTGATATATTTATCTCTTAAGTATCTAAAGATACTTATCTCTTACTAGGTTTGTAAGTCTAGAAAAGAATGCACTATCAGTTAAGAGAGAAAAAACAAGAAAGAAACTAGGTAGGACAACAAAACAAAATGTCAAGGTAGCATCAGCACATTCAAGAGCTGGGAGGAGGTGGTGTGGGGAAAAGCTCAGCATATTTTCTAAAATATGGGTAGCCTAAGTGCAGCTAGAAGACTGCTTTCTCTGAAGTCCTGGATCAGAGATTGGCCCTAACAAAGTTAAGCCACGGAAAGGAAAGGAAAGGAAAGGAAAGGAAAGGAAAGGAAAGGAAAGGAAAGGAAAAGAAACACACAGACATTAATGCAGTTTCGTGATTGACAGTAATTTAAAAAAATAAAACTTTGATCCATTTACTTAAAAGCTGTGTAAAATACTGTTTTTTGACATAGTAGATGGGAAAGTACAATACACAGCAAGTCCCAGCTGCTCCTTTCCCAGACAAGCTTCTGTACTCAAGCAAATAGGCCATCAAGACTAATGTTTGGTATTTTTGGTAACTCCAAAACAAGGAACAGACACACTAATGAATCTCCTGGTTCTGCATTATAGATATCAGTGCTGCTTCTTCTCCCTTGATACATCATTCCTGATTTTCCTTTTTCACTCCATGGTAGGTTCTGGTCCATCTTCCTTTTCTGCCCTTCTTTCCTTCTGCTGAGATTGGTCTGCTCTCCATTACACTGACTTGCTGCTTGAAGTAACTATGTGCTGAAATGATTCCTTGAAATGACCTGGTTAAAGGAAAAAGAAAAAGCTACCATCACTACTTTTTACGAGGAAAAATCAAAAGTATGCTTTCCCTGGCTCTCTTATATGGACCCTATTTTTGTTTTTATTTTGACATTCCTTTAATCAAGAAGGCATTCTAAGCACTAAGAGTTGTTGGCTTTTTAGTGGGTTTCTTGAAGCAAAATGACCATGGCACATACAACAAATAATGAATAACTCTGGATTGCAGTTCATTTTGACAATTACACATAAATGCGTTAAGGGAAATCACATTTCCCAGACAGTTTGCTACAAGAAAAATAGGGAAAATACCTGGCTTGGTAAAGAAATTGCTTATCCAACTCTAGTAGTAACACATTTAAGAGATTAATTCACTCTGCTGAAAGCTCTTCTGCAATGGTAGCTCTGTTCTTTTCCTCCCATGCGAAATATGGAAATGTGCCAAAAAAGATTTGAAAAAATAAACAGCATCCTTTGCCAAGGAAAACATAAGTTGAAAGTGCCCTGTTTTCATATTTATGTGGATTATAACACATCCCCTCCAGAAATCTATCGTTTGTTATCTTAAAGACATGTGAACTGCAAAGCAAGGTATTGTTTGAATGCATTGTCTAAATGGGACTTTCATTTGTTATGTCACTTTAAGGCTTCTTGAGGGAGTTGGCTGTAAATTGCTATTGGCAAACTCTAAAAGATGGAAGGGAAGAAATGTGTTATTTATTGAGTGTTGACTGTGTGTTTAGCCCTGCACAGCAGAGGGAGCAAAACATACTGGTCCCCAAGAGAGGCACTCTGTTTATTTTAGGTGATATATACAGGCACACAAATTTCCTGTAGAACAAGAAATGGCCTGGCTTCAATAAGGTGTTAAAGGATAGGGTGCTTGCTGGAGATCCAATTTATAGGGGATCTTCTCTGGAAAGCATGATGGAAAAAATATATATTAAAGAGGGATTTGAAAGAGCAGAGGAATAAAGGGAAAACAGAGAAAGATATAGAGATGAGTTGAAAACAAAGACTCCCCTGAGAGAACGTTTTTCAGTTACCTGAAAGTTTTCTAGTATTGAACTGTTCTTTAACAAGCACAACATTTCACATTCATTCAACATTCTGGTAGTAGTTTGTCAGAAATCTCTGCCCTCTATGATTTACACATCTGTTACACTACTGAGCAAAGGGGTACATGTTGAAAATGAATTTATTTGCATGGATATTAATATATTTGCATAAAAATTAAAGATATTTCTGCATGTATATTGGCTTTGAGTTGCTCAGAGTTCCAGGGCAGGCAATATTTTAGGATTCCTGACTCTCCTCCCCACATGCTCTGTCTCCCTAATGCCTTGACCTTTTGGTCTTATTTGATACTATGAAGAATAGCAAAAAAAAAACCCCAAAAAACAAAAAAAACAAAAACGTGTGGGAGGGAAGGAAAAACTGATCTATGGGGAAGCAATTGTTGAACTGATGTGAAAAGACAGAGTATTTCCTTAGTGTGAGTGGTTTTCTTTTCCCTGTTTAAACCCATTCTACATAACTCTGGCCCCTTCTTTACTCTTCCACCAATACTGTGCCTCTAAAACACAACATTTGATTCCAACATTCCCATCACAATTTAAGGTGTGTCCCCCAAGTTTTTGCTGTTTCCCAGTGCACAGAAAGTAAAACATAGCAGACGCAGGACATACACACTTCCTCTCACCCCAAAGGCTTCCCAAGGTTTTCAGAGCATACGTATTCTCTGCTCCCTTTTCCCTACCCTTCTTGGAGTTTTCGATTTAACAAGGACTCAGGTGGGCAAGAGAAATCCTGGTTATCTGCAGTGCTCAGCCAAGGGTCAAGGTTGACTTCTCAAGGACAGAAATAAAAGGGGAGCCAGCTGCCCATCAGCAGTGCAAATAATGTTTTGATATCGTTTCCAGAAGGAGGTAGAATTGTTGCCAGAGATGGGTATCTCTGCAAGTCCATATGGATGCATGCCATAGGAAACGCATTATCTATTAGAAAAACTTGGAGACAGAGTAGGTCTGAAATGCACTTTTTATAGTCTTAGTGGCTTTAATGCATTTTATTCTGTGGTAAAGTTTCTGTAATAAATTCATTCCTCATAAAAATGTGCACATGAGGAACAGCAGGCCACAAGTTTAAGGTTCTGTTATTTGATTTTCCTACTTTTGCTGGTAAGGGGAGTGAAAACAAAAGGAGTTTGTGATTTCAGGTGCTTCTTGTACTTCATATAGTAGCTGAAGATCTTTACATTAAAAATAGCAAATAGAGAAGGGCTGAATCTGCATTACAATCTAATCAGTTTTAGGATTACAAAAGAAAAGATGAAAGAGAAAAAAAATGCTCTGCACTATTTCTTCACAAACAACCTCTACTTTTCCTTGAGCTTTTCAGTTTTTGTGTTAAGATGAGGATTGATTTGAGTCAAAAAGATCAGAATTAAATGCTGCTGCGGTAGGCAGGAGGATCTCGCCACAGTGTGGATGTGAGAGCTCTGATGCGCTTTCCATTGTGTGACATGAATTGTGCTGTGCTGATCTCTTGGTGTCCCTGTAAAGCCATAGCTGTGTTGCGCGCATTATTAGTATTGCATAGGAGCGCTGTCTCGGAGTCATAATCATATGTCTTCCTATGCCAGACCTTCTGCAGACACAGAACAGAAAGAACTGGTGCTTATGATCCCTGGTGCTTACAGCCTAAGTAAATCAACTTTTCTTCTCCTCTGCTTCCTTGAATAACCTAACGAGCCCGAGATACCTCCAGGATCTGACCCAGGTGGAGGTGCAGGCTCTCTGGAAGGTGCAGCGATTAATAGCATTGATCACATAACAGGGATCACACCTATTGACATTAGCCTGGTATTTTCTATAGATACATATGACAAGAAGCTGGGAATGATGAGGGACTGCTCAGTGTGGCAGTCCCGGTATTTGCTCCTGTGCTGTTTCGGCACTTTTGTTGTGCAGCAATGGGATAGCTAATCTGCTAGGTCATTTGGATACTTCTGATCTTCAGTCAGTATTGGAGTCCAGTACTAGATGAGAAAGTCAGATATGAAGAAATCTGGGCAAAGGAGTTTAGACTCTAAAAGATGCAGGAATAACTAAAAGCCAGGGACAAGGATGCTGCATATCTACAGCTGCTCACCAGCTGACTGGCACACTTAGTTCAGCCTTTGTTGGGCTGTTTTCATTTATAACAGTGGCCAAGTTAAATCAAAAGGCTGGGATGGCTGGAGAACATTTTCTTGTCAGGTTTTGGAACTTGTTATCATTTCAGTGCAGAACAAAGTCTGCAGCTTGTAACACAAACTTCATGAAAATAGGCAAGAAAATTAAAAAACAATATAAAATAAAACAAACACAAAACAGCCCACACAGCATAATCATTAGCCTGTTTGTCAGGCCGGTATTCTAGTTTGTGAGACAGCTGGGTTCAAGTACCAGCTCTTCCAGTGTCAAAGCAGGGCCTTAGAAACTTCTTTCCTAAGTGAGCTCTCCTGGCAGATCTGGGAAACTTCTTCCTTGCTCACTTGGAAAAAAAAATGTAATGTGGGTAATTCACCTTGATTTTCTAGGTACTGTTAGATAGCAGGAGAGAAAACAGAAGATTTACAAAGATCCCAGAGCAGATACCAACTCCTTTTTAACCATGGGCAAGCTAATTAGGGTATTAGTGCAGGATGCAGGATGCTCTGATTGAATGCAGTCTTCTTCTGGAAAGGATTTTAATCCATAACAGGACCTCAATCAAATTCATTGTAGAATAGTCCAAACTAGAAAAGAGTTCTTAATCTTAACAAATGTTTTCCATTTTACATAAATAATTAAGCATGGCAGCAAGAATTAGAGCAGAGGTTTCCCACCTCCTGACAGTGTCTGAAGTACTAGTCTAGAACGTCTTTCCCTTCCTCCTGTTTTCTGAACCATGATGTTCTTAATTTGTCATTTTTCTTTCTCCTCTTCTCGCTATTCTTCACAGTTCTTGGACTTGTGGGTTCAAGCGGCACTGCTAGTTCTGGTCATTAAAAGCTTTCTTGGATGAGGACAATTTTGTATCCTTTTCTTGGACTGTCCCTGGGGAGACATAATGAGCCATTTCATTTGTACCTAAGAAGCTCCTGCACTTTGAGTATTTGTGTCTATTCATTTCAGTTACCTGCAGTAAATAACCCCTACAAAGTAAGTAGTGTATGTACATGGTCATGTGGAATCCATCAAGGCTATCATCTCAAAGATGCTAAGGTTTATTAGCTAAAATATCTAGAGTACTTGTTCCCAAATTGGACTACTATTAAGTGTCTGCAAAATGGTACACTCGAGCGCATCAATCATCTATGTATAGAATTAGCACTGCCATCACATTGTTAAGACTTCCATTATCCTGAGTTAAATGGAGTCACAGTGTCTGTACGCCCTTTCTCCTTAGCATTTTTTAAAGGTAGCTATGGTGTTGTGAGTCAATTCCAACAGAACAAAATAGCTCTATTAAGATTTCTGGTTCAGCTCCAGCTCATCTCCAATCTAAACTCTGATCTTTCTCAAAAAGGTTTTGATTTTGTGCTCATTAAATGAGAACCAGGTGGAGAGTTAATTACATGAGTTTGCTTTGATAAAGTCTGACTTATTCAAAGCCCAAAGTCTCATGGAGCATATTCAAACAGGCTTTTTCTTCTCTTGCATTTCATTTTATTTATCTAGAGTACAAGTTCCTAGACCAAGGAAAACAAACTTTTTGTTGATTTCTAATAAGTATTTCCTTTGCATCATTGCAACCAACAGCACAGGGTGACAATGTTATATTCAAGATAAATGGTCTTTGGAAATGCACTTTTCCTGTGTAAATGAACACAGAGCTACACATTAAAAAAAGCATTTGCTTTTCAATGTTCTTTTATATACTAGAAATTATCTGGCAGAATGACTGTAGGTCTGTGTTTCAAAGAGGTAAGTACCTTTCTGATCTTTCCCTAGGTATGGCTCCCTTCCATAAAGCTCTCCAGGAGAGTAGTTTTTTTGTATTTTTTCAATTCTTCCAAAACAGAACATCAAAATTTTTCTTTTCTATTTTTTGTTTCATCTGAAACTTTTATTTTAAAAAGAAGCATTTTAAAATGGTCAGAAAAAATTCCTTCCACAAATGAGCTCTGATTGTTTTTCCACTGCAAACCCTTATGAAAAAGAAAAGGCTTAAAGAAGGTATTGCTTGTCATTTTTTACTATTTTAAGCATTCATCTTTTATAACTGTTTCATTATAATCCATCTGCACTAGTTGGTTTTCAGGTTTTTTTATTCTTTGGCATTATATGTGTTGTACTTTAGCAATCATGTAGTGACTTCTTAGAAAGAACTCTCTGGAACTGTTCACATCACTCCTATGTATTATGACTTATCTTTCAACATAGTTCAAATTTATTTTGAATCCAATATTCTGCATGGTTTCTGTTCAAATAATGTACAGATGTTAGTTTTAGAGCCGAAAGTAGTATTTTAAACGTAAATAGCTAATTAATTTAGCTGTTTCTGTTACATATAGAATTCTCATAGACAATTTCATATTAAATTATTCCATGAATTTTATGCAGTTCTTTTTTCAGATCTTACTTTGTAAGGACAATGTGAGCAATGAAATGGAAAGTGTCTTGTAGGGTGACTGCATGACTAGTATTCTAGGTCATGTCATATTGTTGCTGTTCTCTGAATGGCTCAGAGTAATTCTTTGAATAGGAGAAGGCTATAAACTAGGCATCTGAGGCTATGTTTCTGTCAGACAGAGTGCTGGCAGCTGTGGGAAAAGGAAATATTATTATACAGACATTTTCAACCTTTTTATTTCTTTTGTTGTGTAAACCTTACCTCCAGCACTCAGCTTACACCTCTTATCATGCTAGACCACAGCAATGCAGAAAAGTAGTTGTGGCAAAAGGAGAAGATGGTAGCTGAAGATCAAATCAGATAAAGAAAGAAGCAATAAGTTGTGTTAAAGCAACTGAGATCATCATCAGATTTTACGTCTGCTCCCTTAGCTGAGCGCCTTTTTGCTCTATATGTTCAGCTGAAAATATTGTTAATGTCACACAGTTTCTGTAAGTCCATGTAGCGACAGGGTCAAAAAAAAAAAAAAGCAGCTTTTTAAAAACTGTGTTGGATTATTGCAAGGATCTTTGCAGTTACTGTTGACCACTGCTCAGATATCTGGTGCTTAATGTGCTACACTCTGATGGGGAGCACATCCTTAGAGACTGCAGTGACTCCAAATTCATTTCTCTGTTTTGGCCTTGATGCATCAATAATTTCAGGCTTGTCTGGAGCTGGTTAAACAGAGATAAGTTGTACACAACTTGCGTAAAAATTCTAGGACTGGAGCATCTCCACTTATACCTCCATTTGTAAACTATCTGCTAGTTCTTCCAGTCATTACAGTCTGCAGAAACAACTCAGAACAAACGATATCCATGGTCTCATGTTGGATAAGCAGTTTTAATTTTGTCACTTGCTCTGTGGGAATTACTGTTCAGGTTTATCAAGAGTAAATTAGTGTATTCTTAGGACCAGGACTAACTACCAGCAAATCTGAAAAGAACATTTCTCAGCCAATAATCTGTGTCCCCTTAGACTGGTTCTTGAAAGAGATAATTCAACAGGTCATCCTCCATTCCAGCTCCACAAGCTTTCTACCTGCATGCAAGTGCTTGGACACCGCAGCAGTGGGCAGTAAGTCTGAACTTGAATCTTTTCTGACTATTCTTGAAGGTCAGTGCACATGCAAATAAAATATTTTCCTGGCTTGTACAGATGCAGTGGCATTCGTTGCCTGAAAGAACATGGTTCTTTTCTAAAGGGACCCTATTCTTGCCTCTGCAGTTCTTTCTTGAAGGTGATTTTGAGGTGGACCAAGGAAACAGCGATGACAACTGAACCATGAATTTGCAGGTGCATCTGCCAACAAACAGAACCAGCACAATCCTGGCTTCTGCTGTAATCAGCTGGTATAGAACAAATAATATAAGCATACCCCATTGGTTTTGTTAGCATGCTTGGAGTGGGTCCAAAATGTGGACTATTAAACCTGATGTGTCTTGTAGTGTCTTGAAGTTCATAAAGCTTTCAGAGAAATAAACAAAGTCCCAGTTTCTTTTATTATGTAATTTAGCTCCCCCACTACTCACATTCTCTAGATCATCTTGTATAAGATTTGTTTTCTGTAAAACCTCAGTCTATGTGTACCAAGAACTTAATTATGGTTCTTATTCCTTTTGATCTTTATGGCCTAACATGGCCCATTTTCAGTGCAGAACTTGCTTTTGAACTTTAAGAAGTCCTTCAAGTTCAACCACTCTCCTATACTTTAATTTAGATGTTAATGTACTATAGCGAATAATGTCACTCCCCTATTAAAAGCTTCAGTAATTTTAACTTGTTATCTCAGATGCATTAACAATGCACAAGACAGGAACATAATTTGATTGACAAGGAGATGTTTTAGTTGGAAAAGTCTTGTATGAAAACTTGCTAAATGAGCAAGCATGACAGAGGTCACAGGAGAAAAAGAACTGGAGAATGACATGAGATTTGTAACAAAATTGCTTCTATGATAAAACCACATTTCAAGTTAAACGGTTAGCACTTCCTCAGAAGATCACCATACATTTCACTGACCTTGACAGTATCACTAAGGTCAGATTTGCATAGATATTCACATGCATGAACGGGTCTCAAATTTTCTATTACATTAGGCACAAACAGGTTTATTTTCTCTATCATCATGCATGAATGTCTTTTTTTGCCACCATATTTCTCTTGAAATAAAAATAGAAGGTTCTTTCTGATAGCAACTCAGCATGCTGGTGCAATCTCTCTTTCATAGATGTCTCATTTAAAAGCCCAGTGCCACATTAAATCTGCTTTTCAGTGATTCCCTTTTTTCTGTAGTTATGTAAGCAATGGGAAAACAGTGACCTTCCATGCTCTTGCATCATTATCATCGGTAACAGAAAGTAATTTTAACAGTTCGATATATCCTGTCCAGTTAACAGGTGTTAACTTTAAACACTAATAGTTGTGCCATAGCAGCAATGGAAAAAAAAGTAGATCCCTTCTGCAAAAATAAGTTGGGAGCCTGGGAGTAATAATACCTTTCTTCTCTTACTCAGCACTTACTAACACCTGGAAGATGGCGTATGTTATAGGCAAAACTCTCTGTTCTCTTAATGCATTCTGCAAGTTTTCATTTTCAAGGTAACTTAGTTCATTAGCCATTACTACTTACTTGCTACCAGAGTTGCAGAAAAGGTGGAAGTTCCACTTCTTGGAGGGTTTTAGATTTTGAAATATGGATTTACTTCAGATCTAAATGGACCTTACATTTGAAAATCATTTTTGAAGAAAAAACTTCCAAAAATACTATATTAGAGTATGTTGATTTTTGATTTTATAGAAATGTTATGTTATTTAAACAAATAGTACAATATCACCTGCAAGTTTTTAATGAAATATTGTTTTACTGGTAAGAAAATAAAATATTTTTCTCTAAGATACATCAAAATGGAGCTTAAACCTAGAGTCAGCAATCAATAGGGGCCTACTGTAGCTGAGCTCAAAGGCTCCACTGAGTGTATTGATTGCATAAATGTTGCTCATAGGGGAAGATTAAACACTTTAAATTTGATTCAGTTGCTTACACATAGGCATCTAGCATTATTTGAAATTCCTTAGCAAACCCTTCCTGACCTCCCTACCAGTACAGGATGACACGATTTCTCAATAAACCTTCTATCTTATTTTCCAGCCCTATGTGGACATCTTAGATACCATCAACAATTAAAGCCAAATGGAATATCATGCCATGGTGAAGAGTTTGACATTTTTCCACCAAAAACAGATTTTCAGAAAAGGTAACACTGTCTGTATCAGAACCTTTCAGGTTTAGCTGGAAAATAAGTCTATTGAATACTTTTTTCAAACAGCTGTAGCTATTATATTTTCATCACTCCTTTCCTGCACTTTCCCATCCATAAAATGAAATCTCTTCAATAATGCCACCTTTAATGGTATGACATTGCTTACTGAGACCAGTAAACAACATGATGACTGTGCTTGGGTATCCCATGAGGAAGAATTTTAATTTTCTGAGCAAACTTCTGTACCATGAAGTTTTCTATCCATTTGCCATTTGTAACAGCTGAGACTGAAGTCTCTGGGACTGTGCTGTTGCAGAAATGCACCCATTAACTACAAGGGGTAGTTAGCCCAGCAAAGGTACCTCTCCACTGATAGCACAATATAGAATCCAGATTTTGTGAAACACATATAGGACATCATATTTAGTACCACAGAATAATTTGGTTTGGAAGGTAACTGTGGAAATCATCTAATTTAAACTCCTACTCAGGGCAGGGTTGACTTCAAAGTTGTATCACGTGGCTCAGGGCCTTGTCCTGAATGGAGATATCATATCCTCTCTGGGCCTCAGTTCTAGTGTTTTATCACCTTCCTTGTGAATAGTTGTTTCCTTGTTCAATCAGAATTTGTCTTGTTGCAACTTGTGACTGTTGTCTCTTGTCCTTTTTGTGTGTGTCACCAAAAAGAGCATCACCTCATCTTCATTGTAACCTTTAGGTAGTTGAAGGCAGCAACTAGATCCACCTTCATCCTTCTCTTCTCCATGCAGAATAAATCTAGTTCTCTCAGACTGTCCTTGACCAACTTGGTCATGCTCTGCTGGACTGCTCCATTTTGTTGATCTCTGTCTTGTGCTGGAGGGCTCAAAACTGCACACAGTATTTCAGATGAGTGCCAAAACATCATGGGTGCCAAACAGAGGGAAATTATCACTGTGCTTGACCTTCTGGCTATGCTTTTGCTAATGCAACATTTTATGTAGCTAGTCCTCTTTGCTGCAAAAGCATACTGCAGACACTTGTCCAGCTCGTTGTATACGTGGACCCCAGGTCATTCTCAGCAAAGGTGCTTTCCAGCCAGCTGGAGCCCAGACTTTATCACTGCAGGAAGTTATTCCAATCCAGGTGCAAGCATTTGCATTTGCCTTAGGGGAACTTCATGAAATTTCTCTCAGCCAATTCTTCCAGCTGAAGGGAATCCCTAACCTGCAGTATATCTGCATGGGAATTTGGTTCATCAGGTAGCTTGCTAGATAGAATGTAGAACATATAATTGAGAAATTTCTGTAGAATTTCAAGGAAATAGATTTAGATAATATGGAAACTGCTGAGTGCACGGCTAACAAACTCCTTAGACTGTGGCTAGCCTGCCAGTGCAGCAGATACACAAGCATAATTTTGAATATTTGAGAATGTTTTTGCAACAGTGAAATCAGTAATATCTGAGAAAATAGCTTCATAAAACTTTCTATATTAAATGCTATAAAATATCTTAGGATAACATCTGGTGCTTCAGCAATAGATTCACTAGTCATCTTTTGAGTTACGTTGATGTAACTTTCAGTGGTGTCTGTAGCTCCACATGCACAGGTAGTACATTTTTCTTGAATCTTTTGAATTTGCTGAGTTTGGGACTCTAAGTCTTCCATGCCTTTGTCATTTTTGTAGGTCATGTTTTAACCTACATCAGTAATGTTTGCACAGCATGAACAATGCTTGCCGTACCTTGCATTATCACATTCACTTCCACCATTGTCGACTCAATTGGACGGGAAATGGTTATACCCTTTTGGAAGGTCAGATCTGATTCAAGGAGGAATTTCTTTTCTATACAAGAGATACTTTTTTGGGGGACCTGGTATCACATAATTTCATCAGATGCTACAAAATTCACATATGCCACATAGCTGCCTCAGTGCAGCTGTATAATCTTCACTTTCTATCAGCATTATATCTATAGCTGAAACCTTTATTTTATGAAAAAATATCTTTAATTCAGGCATGCAGTAGTGTGATTATTATCATTGAAGAGAAAGGGTGTAATATATGTAGGCTTCTACAAGTAAGCCATATTCTCATGCTTCAGGAAAAAAAGAAGAAAAAGGTTTTGTTGTTTGAGTCATTGTTTTTAAACACTTGACTCCAAGGATAAAAAGTATTTAAGGGTTATGCGAGCTTTGAAGAAAGTGTGGAGGAGGAATCAAGCTCATTCTCACTGCCAAGCTATGGACATGAGAAAGAAATGCCGTTCTAACATGATATATATCTCCGCATGGATGCAATGCCCCTATTATACAGAGGCAACATCACTACCACCACCAATAGCTGCACTGGTCTGAGTTGGCAGATGTGTCCTTGAGTGTTTCTTTTCTCTCCTCAACAGAACATCTGATCACTGTCCTCTACTGTCCAGAGGAAATATTGTGATACCACTGAGAGAATACTAGGCACAGAGAATAAGACAAAAATGTATGTACCTTGAAGACCAATTGGTTGTACTGCCTTTTAAGCTGGACAGCTGCACCAGCTCTGAAGTGTTGTGAGGTTACAAGAGTCACACATGCTTTGAACCGTACTGCATTCAATCTGTGGGTATTTCGCTACATGTTTACAAAGAAAAAAATGCAGGGTTCAGAAGTTAAATTTAAAATATCTTAGAGAAAGTTCACCCTATGTAATTGCATATTAAAGTGTTTTCTCTTCCATAAGTAACAGATCTATAGAACTGGGAAGGAGACCGAATTTTCTTTTTGTGTAAATTAATGCAATTCCTTTAAAATTTGCAGAGGGGTAAAAAGTGAAAGGCGTAAGTAAAAGGCAGTGCCCTGGAGTATTTCCTAGTGTAAAGGATAGCTAATCTATTAATTCTACCATAGCATGGATTAATTTTTAAGGGCAACAGCAAAACAATACTGTAATTTCTTATATAGTTCTCTTATCCACAGAATTACACTTGTGAAATCATAGAAGGGGAAAGCTGGTGCTACATTTATTGAGTATCTCTACAAACTGGAACAAGGCTCAAAATGAAAAGTTCCTTTTTATGACTAAAAAAAAGCAAAGATAAATTTAGGTCAGTTACCAATAGGGAAGAGGAGCTTATAGTGAATGATGCAGAGAAAATTTTCACATTAAATGTCTTTGTCTCAGTTTTCAGAATGAAATATTAATTGTAACCAGATCTTTAAGGACATTAGTTTTAAAAATAAGATGTACTAGTTGGAGAAAAACTGGAGTAAATATGTTTTAAATGAGATGGATATACTCATGTTGGAAAGTCCTGATTCACCTTAAGGCACCAAAGGAACTAGGCAATGTAATAGCTGAATCATTAGCAATTATGTTTAAGAATTGTGAAGGACTGAATAACAAACATATTTATCCTTGAAACGGAGAGTATGGAGGACTTGGAAAATTATAGCCCACAGCTCTCAGATTTAGTCTCTGGAACAAATCATTAAACAGTCAGTTAAAGTATTTAGAAGGTAAAGAAGTGAAAAAAGCTACCCAATAATAATTCTATAAGAATAAAGCAAGACAAAAAAACCCTATTTTTTTCTTTGATAAGACAAGTCACGTGCTTAAAAGATAAGTGAAAGAGAGTAAATGTAACATATTTCAACTTCAGTATGATTTTTGGCACTGTCTCAAGTAGTGTTCTCATAAACATGCTGAAGAAACATGGTGAAGATAAGATGAAATCATCATCAGATAGGTGTGCAACTGAACAGAAGAAAAATCACTATGAACATGTATTTGTTAACGGCTCATCACCAATTTTAAAAGGTATCTCAAAGTCCCAAAGGGGAATCTTCTGAGCGTAGTTATATTTGATATTTTCTACAGTGGCAAAATATGGTATAGACAGTTGTCTGTAGGTGATATCATGTTGGCAGAGCTAGCCAGGATGAGAATAAAAGAAATAATCTTTTGAAATAGGACCAATGTCATGAAATCATAAATGTCAAATTGGATAAATTCAAGTGCAAAGAGCTACGTTTATAAAGGAAAAACAGTGGATAACAAAAAAGATCTGAGTGTTCAGGTAGCACTACAGGTCTAAAGGAATCAGAGGTGTGGAAACACAGGGTGATGTGTATGGGGAGGCCAGAAAAAGCGCTGGTAGATAGCTGGATATTTTAGCTTTGGGAATTAGGCCCATACCAGCAGTGCTATTCCCATGAGCTCAGAGCAGTGGAGTGAATGTTTGCTCTCTGGGAGGTCAGCTTTCACTCTGACTGCTACGAGCTAGATCAGAAGTGCATGGGGCCGTGAAGTGAGCCAGGATCCAGGGCGGGAGGGGAAAGGTCAGCCCTGATCATCATGATGGTCATAAAATAATAGTATCACCCCCAGGATTTATCACTTTTTGTGAAGAATTGCCAGAGAAGCTATTTTCTACCCTAAAGAATGAACAAAAATAGTGCAGTGACTAATATAGAAACTCCGATCCATACAGGTATTTAAGTGTTTTATTTCCAATAAATCACTTGTAATTACGTTTTAATTAGGATGAGGAACTCGAAGGTATCTATGGCTCCTAAGGATTCAAGTATTTCAAACTAACCATGAAGACACTAGACTTAGATACAAGTTTTAGTGTGTGAATTTCAGGAGAGAAAAACCTTTTCTTGTGTCTTTATGTGGTTTTAAGATATCCTTCAGTTCTGGTTATTCAGTATCTCCCAAACCAGGTTTCTTTACAGTCAATATCAGCAAATTTTGGATCAGTAATGATTAATCATGTTTTCTTGTCTTAGGCGCACACAGAAAAATGGCAAGATGTCACACATGGGGTGTAAAATTGTTGTTGTATTATAGTTTTTATCCATCTGTGAATTATTTGGCAGAAACTCATCAGACATATTCCTCCTTTCCTTATTCCTGTTGTCAGCTTACGACCTTCCAAATCTGATATACTTCTTTGCTCAGGCCTTACCTTTGTCCTTGTGTATGATATTTAAACACAGAGAGAAAAAAGATGTCTCCTCACTGAACAGAGCAGGACTCCTTCTGTCAGTTCCAGTTGTTATAGAGGCTGTCTTCTCCATGTCTGCTTCCACTTCTGATGAGCTGGGGACTTCTCCCCTACCCCACACACCTGCGGAGCAATAGCGAGTGGCAGCTCACCTTCTAATCTTTTAACGCTGCCTCTGGGGCCTCTGTGGAAACCCAAGTCTCTCTCCAGCATGGCAATCATGAGAGACAAAGTCATTCCCACTCTTAAAAATCCTCATTACTTCTTTTTCACTCCAGATCACGAAAAATCGCTCCCATTCTGATGTCATGGGCAACATCCTGTTGAGCTGCTTCTCAGCAGGAGCTTCTCCTGGTAGAGCAATGCACAGGATTACTTTGCCCACTGCTTATCTCAGCCGATCTTGCTATCCCCCCCCCCCCATTTCTACAGATATTACTCTCTTGTTCTCTTTTCTAACTCAATGGAAAGAGGAAACTCTTATGGAGCCACCACTCTTTTCATTCTTCTTAATCAAGAAAGTATAATGGCTTTGAGGTTATACTTTTACAGCTTCATATTGGCTATTTTAAACGTCATTTGAAAATCTGCATCTTCATTTAGTTTTTCCTATCTATTAGTTTCATGTCCACATCTGGAGTCCTGGCAGTGTGTTATCAATCCGTTATCTTTCTTGCCTACCACAGATTAAAATGGAGTACTTTGAAGACAGTGTGAGAACTGACTACTTCATGATAATGTGCTTATATGCTAATGCATTGACAGAAGTAAACTCAGGTTCTGCATTTAAGAAAGGAAACCAGAGGTATTTCACAGTCTGAATCATGTTTTCCTATTATATAAATCAAATACATGTGCTTCATTTGTTCTTGACCTTCTCTGTTAATTTTTGATGATTAAATAAACACATATGGCTTACTTCATAAAGTCTTATAGAGTCAAGTTTAATTTGGCAAACAGGAAATCCAGAATGGCAAGGCTCAATTATAATTAGCTATGGAACCAAGCCACAGTTTTCAGAACTTTGCAAGAACTTGTGCAATATTGAGGCTTTCAGTTTAATTCATTATAACAACCCCAGTCAGACATCACATTTGGACCAGGCTATGGATTCCTCAGCTGACCCCAAAAATATCCTCATCTTGCAGGACTTGTATGTGTGCATAACTTCTTGCCTGAGGGTAGTTCCAATGATTTTAGTGGGAATACTTACATGAATCAAATTAAGCATATGCTGAGTGTTTTAGGGAATCCTAAGCAGGAAATATAAAAATTAAGTTCCCAAAAGGAACATTAATAAAGCTATGTTGTGTATACCACATATATTTATGATACTGTATCCATTTAACAACATAAAATGTAATATGTGAAGCAGTTTACAAGAAAAGTGAGCTCAGAGAATACTGTACAGCTTGAAATTTTCTAGTGTTATTCCTAGTTTTCACGGCGGATTTTCTTCAGGGAGTCTCAAGAATTTTGCTGTGCATGTTTCATTTAGAAATTTTGTTGTTCTCATACAAACAGTCAAAGTATGCTTCTGCCAAACTGTGCATGGATAATGAGAAGTAACGTCACAAAACAGTGGAGCGATCCATATCATTCCACACTGAAGTCTGAAATAAAAGTAGTGGAGGTGACATGATGTTCTGATGACACTTCTTTGGGAGACATCCTCTGTAAAATGGAAACTAATATAAGTAATATCTAGGAAAAAAATGGGATATCTTTAAGTACAGGAATCACATAAATGGAACAAAATATATCATCTCAAAATGTAAGGGTTATGTACATATGGACAAAATCCAAGAGTTTCAGCTATAAGTTGAGAATTCATCAGGTGGAATTCAGAGGAAAAAAAAGAAACAAGCACACTAACAGCCACAGGATAACTATGAGCCATCAGTCTGAAACTTAAAGAAAAAAAGACTGTAAGATGCATCAGTTGAGGAATCTGTACTGGAGAAATCACACAGAATCACAGAATGGTTAAGGTTGGAAGGGACCTCTGGAGATCATCTCGTCCAACTCCCCTGCTCAAGCAGGGTGACCTAGAGCATGTTGCCCAGGATTGCCTCCAGACGGCGTTTGAATATCTCCAAGGAAGGAGTCTCCACAACCTGTCTGGGCAACCTGTTCCACTGCTCAGCCGCACTCACAGTAAAGAAGTTTTTCCTCATGTTCACACAGAGCTTCCTGTGTTTCAGTTTGTGCCTGTTGCCTCTTGTCCTATCACTGGGCACCACAGAAAAAAGTCATGCTATAGTGATCGCACTTCTTTAGGAATATCATGTAAAATTTTTGTCACCCTGTTCAAGGGAAAAATAGTTCAGACTGGGTAAGTGGATAAGAATACTGTCAGGATTATCAAGGAAAATGAGCTCCTTTTATATAGGGAGTAAAATAACTGGGTTTTATGGACTTCCAAAAGGAAAAAAAAAAGAAAAATGAGATAAAATCATTCTTTCTTAGATGCATAAAGGACTGGCACTGGGAAGCTGCATGCAAATACAACGCTGATTTAAGAAAAGAACAGTAGATTTGAACTGGAAACCAATGAAATAACAGTCCAGAATTAGGAGAAGGGTTTAAGTGTCAAATGAAGGAAATTTCAAATAGGATTTCAGTAGTACTAGAAACCAAAATCCTAGCAGTTTAGGGAAAAGATTATGCAGTCCAATGTCAAAGGATTAAACTTTATAACAAAAGGTATTGGCTCCAATTGGAGATACCTCCTGTAGTCCTTAAAAAGGTGGCAAGGTAAGCTGATGATTATGTACCAAGCATTTTCTCTCCAAAGTCAAAAGTAGCTTTCCTGAACTCTACTCCTTGTATCCACATCCACATTGAAATCTCAGCCATTTTCTGATCATAAAGTCTTCTGTGCTTAGGGCTTGATCATTCCCAAAACAAAATCCAGTTACAAAAGCAGAAAAATATTTTTTTTTACTTTCAGAATATGCTCCTAAGTACAGCCATGAATAAAATACTTTTAGTGCAAAAGATTGAATGCTGCAGAAATTTTTTGATACTTGGGTTAGAAATGAGATAATTTTGAGCAAGCAGATGCCATTAGAAGTCTTTCATAAACAATCTGGCTAAGCTATTCCAAAATAGTTAATATATCAGCACTTTAATTTCAAGGCATGAGCCGCTGATCTTCGACCAGATTTACACTAGTGTAATTCCACTGACTGTAGTAAGGATGCATCAGAATCTAATTTGATGTAGCTGTGAATTAAACCTATTCTAGACAACTTGGAAGAAAGGAAATTGAACCTGTGTAGTGAGATATTAGTGTAGTTAGATGTGCAGGAACTGATCTTCTTCTCTGGAGCCTATTAAGGTTCCATGTCTGTTACAGCCCGTGTGCGTGAATGGATATTTTCCAATTTTCACAGTTCCATGCAGTATATGAATCTTCATTATAATAGGGCTGGTGCTTTCGATTTTTTTATTGTACTGGATTATTAACATTTTAACATCTTGTTTTACAAATCTCCAGCTTTTACAACATTGAGAAAATATTTGAAAATGTGTCCAGCTGCGTTTATTTCAAAGGTCTTTTTTGCATCTCAATGATTTGTCTATATAATTTCCATAATACAAACGAAAGCACAACATTGTACTACTTTGTAAGTATGACTTTTAGTGAAAAAAGAAAGATTAAAGGCTTCAGAAACTTTTATTGCATCTTAAAAAACAGGTATGAGGAAAAAATTCTAATACTTTTTTTTTTGAAATAAAAGAGATTTTTATAACTATGTCTGGTATGCAGCAAGCCAAATATTACTGAGATAAGAAAGAAGTTATACAGCTGAGTTAAAAGAGCATTTTTTGCATCAGTAGTGCTTAATAGCAGTATTTAAATAAAAAGTCATTAATATTATTTCAAAAAAGGCCCATTTCTGCAAAGCTTAGAATGCCTATTCCATGCGTGTTTCACCTCCCTCCGAAGGCCAGCATTACACTGCATAGCAGTGTTGACATCCCCCTACGAGATCACTGAAAGATGGATATGCTTGGAGATGACAAAATTTCCAGAATGGGCCAGGTAACACGTGAATCGGGCCCAGTCCTGTGCTGTTGAGTCTTCTCAATAGCTTTGGCTTCAACAGGAGTCAACAGTCTTACAGGAGGGGCTCAGTGCGGTTTAACATTTAAATCCAGATGAATAGGCTGTTCCAGAAATCCAAAATAAAATTCAGTGGAGTAAAAATGGTGAGATTCCTCCTGTTGGGGCATATTTGTGCTCATCCCTGAGGTTTGGGGACAATTTATAGCAACAAGTAATATATACCAATTAACTCACTTTGTTGGCACAGCTACGTGTCCCCAGAATAAATTCTGCCATGAACAGAATTTAGAAGACTGTTCTTCAAAAAATACAGTGTTTGACTAGTAACATGTCAGATTCAAGAGGAATTTAAGCCTGCATTATCTGAGCATATTCTGGCCAGTTCCCTCCTTATTTCATTACATAAAATTGCAATGGTCATTTTTTTTGCCTAGCCCTGTTCTGGCCCTCTCCTCAAACTGAATTTCACCCATTAAGCAGATTGAGGGTGTTCCCACTATATTGTTAGTGTCATTGTCAGCAATGATTTATGTATAAAAGAATGTGGGCAAAGGTGCTTAGATTCGTATGTGATGGCATTGTCCAGGAGCTGATGTTGATTGGTGGGAAAAAATGTATATAATTTCATTTTAAATGAGTCTCCCATTATCCTTTACTTTAGCTCTATTAAGAGCTGATAATTACTCTGCTAGCCTTGCTCAGTTTGTATTATTTCATCTGTTGTTATTAACTGCTAGAATTACTATCCCTGCAGTTTGGAAAGAGCGCAACATCCTTTCATTTGACAGATGGCTTACCCAAATCTGGGTAAGTCTTAGCCATGGGAAAAAAGCATTAACCCCAAGAAAAACTCATGCTACACATATCTGAATATATGACTATTTTTATTTTTCATGCTTCAGCAGTAGAAGAGAAAGTCATGGTTTCTGTAACACTTTTCTCCTAAAGCGCTCAAATGAAGCTGATGGTATAGAATGTAAATTATAGTTTCTCTAGATATGACTTGTGTGTCTTCTTTGCTTGAGCCTACATTAGGCTGTGCCTCAGTGTGCTTCAGAGTCTTGGTGGCTACTTTTCCAAATTAGATGCCTCTTGCCATGTTCTCTGGAGAAGCAACTTCCAATTCACTTCCAGGCAAGTTAATGTGAAATAAGACCTTTCAATTCACATTCAGAAAATTTGGCCTCACTCTTAACTTCAACGCCAATGCAGCCCCATGTTGGTCTGGGCCACTGTCTAGGATTTGGGCCTCCACAATTTCTTTAATCAGGCTGAGGCTTAGAGGAAGAGGTAAAAGCTTTCATTAAAACTTATGACAGTTGGAAAACATGGATGAACATTTGGACCCAAATCTGAAATAGAAGCAGGAACCTTAAAGAGAAGTTGAAACCAAAACCAATTGCTCTGATTTTAACTTAATAATTGGAGAGAAGAGAGAGAATTTGTAACATAGCTGAAAAAAGCAGGATGTTAACGAAGGAGAGGTGATAAGTTGTTAGCTCTTTGTGTATGTGTGGGTAATTACTGCTTATGGAAAACTGAGGGGTTAGATGAAGATCTGGGATTTTATAGACAGTAATTTGAGAAACTAATTATTCATAAGGATCAGATGCAAATTGTCTTACTCAGAATAAATAGTTTTTTCCAGAAAGTATCACACTGACCTTGAAAGCTTGAAGACCAGGATGCTAATCATCATGGGTAAGAGTTTCAGGGTCTGGCCATAACTGGGACCAGATGGTTATTTTGAGGACTCGATCACTCCTAACTCTGAGATATTTTTTCTGCTTAAGACTAGGTCATCGGCCTGTTCAGCCACTGTAAAAAATTGTTTCCACTCCCATGCCTTCATGTATTATTCATACATCCACATGAAGAGTTTGGGTGACACCTGATTGCGGATGAGAGGGAGTTTTGTCATCCTTCATGTCCTCTATTTTCCTTCCATCGCCTTTCCCTTTCACAGTCTACATGCAGGCAGAGCTGAGAGGGGAGACCGAGGAGGGTGAACTCCAGGAACACTGCAGGGAGAAGGACGCTTCTGGTGCTGCAAGGGAATGAGCTCTCGACAGGTTATAGTGCTCATATCAATCCCAGTGACCTCATCTTTAGTGCCGGTGACTCAGACTCCTGCCGGGGCATCGCTTGGGAGTGGCAGCTCACCCACAGCTGCGCGGGTCCTGGGCGAGGATTGCTCCCTCACTCTTGCTCTTCTCCACGTGTGAAAGACCCCAGGTCTTTCCAGCATCTCCTACTTGCCTCTTGTCTAGTTAAACAAACTGCTTACTGCAGACATTATCTTTCAGTCCCTCCTTTTTCAGATCAAACCTTCCATTGTGTTCCGTGGGAGCTTTGTTTGACCATGAAGAGCAGGATTTAATTTGGAAAGGAAGGGAGATATACATTATTGTTCTCTCATCATCACTATGGCATTCATTCTCAGAGGCAGCACAGAGATTACCTTCCCTGAAAATGTGCTTCCACAGTATTTGATGATTTGGAAAAAAAAATATTCTAATCAATAAAACTGCTTTCTTACTTTCAAAAATGCTCAGTGTCAGCCACATATAAGAATAAGAAAATACTACAACCCTTATGGTAAGGTAAGCTACATATGATTAACTCGATAGTGAATCTATTAAAAAAGTACCATAGCATTGACTGAGTTGGAGAAAGACAAGAAAATAAATGATAAAACATTTTCTTATCTCTGCCTTAGAAAAAGCTAAACCACTGTGTTGCTATGTAAATAAAGTATGGCTGAAACTGAAGCTGAGAAGTATAGCTAATTACATGATTTTCTAAGGCAAACCACACTAATTTGGTCTAATGTTTGCATTTCCATTTAAATGATTTTTTCTAGTTTCCACAAAGTTTATAATTCTGCTCTAATTTAATGAAAAAAATATTTATGGTGACATTTGGCTTGTAACAACTATGCAACTCTATAATCTTGTGATTTTAGCTATAGTTATTGTATAGTATATATTCAGTAAGAATGACATCTTAAGTGATAAGGAGTACTACATAACATACCTCAGCATTGTCTGTGTATAGAAATTAGATTGGTTGGCCAGACATACCACCCTTGCATTAAAAGATGTGTGCTCATGGAGGTGTGTGGGTACATAAAAAAGAGGGACTGAAGAGTTTTTAAATAGGCAGGTCATCTACCCTTTACATTAGCATATAGATTTCTGCTGATTTCTCTCTCTTGTTCCTCCTTAAATGAACAAAATGATTCCTTATCCTGGGGGTCACTAAATTAAAATTCAAATGCAGGAGCAGGAATCATGTAGATATAAACTCTCAGGCTTGTCTGCATTGCAAATGTTTGTGTGCCTGACAGTGAGTGTTAAAGATGAACCGGCTGGCAGAATAATGCCTACAGCTTTGTAGTCATGAAAGACAGAATAAATGATATGTTAATTGAATCCCCCTTGAGATTCAGTCGACCACTAGCTGCCTGGTTCTAGGGTAAGGGACAATCTCACCTCAATGCCTGCACTGAAAAATGAAAGGCTCATCAGACAGGCCAGGTTAGTTGAGAATAATACGCCGAGATCAAGAAATAATATCTTCATCTTTGAGAGAAGCTACTGGTTTGCTAATTGGAGAGAAAACATTTTATAAAAACAACAACAACAAAAAAAAAACCCAAACCCCAAAACTAATAAACCCAGAAGTAATAATCAGGGAGAGATGAGGGACAAACATGACCATTAAAGAAAGAATCAGTGTTTTCTTTCACTGTTCTTATTCACACCGTTTTGATTAGCTTGGACACAGTTTTTTGTTATTTTATGTGTAGCCTGTGATCCCTGGGAGAAGGGAAAGTGTCACTCATAAAGTTAAGAAGTGCAGCCTACTAATGTAATATTTTTGCATTGCACAAAGAAGTCTGTAAGGAAAGCAGAAAACTAATTCTTTCTCTTGGCGATTATTACAACTCCAGAATATAGTAAGTAAATTGAATAATATGTTGTGCACATTTAAGTTTTAACCTCATCTTCTTCATCAGGAGGCACAGGACATTTAGGTATCCAGAGCTGTACACTTGAATAATTATTTAATAGCCATAAACAATGGTTCAGCCAAGTGGTAATTATCTGTAGAACAAATTATTTTTTAGGAGACCAAACGTTCACTACATTAGATTTTTAAATATCTGCAATTTTACTTATGATTGGTTTTAATGAAAAGAATATTTTATGCAAATTTTTGACAGTTCTAACTTTTTTTGACATTGTCAGTGTGACTTTGGGACTCATCATTCTTTTTTTGGTGTTCAGAAATGTACCCTGTGTTACGCTTTGCTGTTCCCCATGCTTATACCTGCACACACACACATCATTTCAGTAGATCCCTTTACTATCTGCCTCTTTCGATCAATCTGCCCTTCAATCAATGGTTAGTTTCAGCTGTGCTTTGTACACTGTCTGATTTTTGTTCTAGGTAAAACCTCAGAAGATGTAGCCATGCCAACACCTATGTTTTTCTCAGTTCCAGCAATCTTGGTAATCTGTATGTTTTGGGGAATGTAGGCTGAATTCACTTAACACATTTTAAAGCATTTTCTTGCATTGGTAATAGATATAGTTTCTAAATGGACAATTTATTACTTCATTTTTGTATTCTGCCAGTCATAAATTGTTCCACTCCCTCCAACAAAATCCTACAGGACACACTCTGAAGACAAGGTGAACTATTTGCATTATTCTAATTCCATCGGTCTTTATACATGGGCTAATACGATACTATGTTTAATTAATGAACTTGTTTAAGAATGCCATCAGACCATTAAAGGGCATAAAATATTTATAGGGAAAAGCAAAAATGGAGATGAATGTTTTCAGCAAAAACATTCCCAACTGCGAGGCTTTGTGTTTGGAAACAAGTCACTCAGGAGACACCAAATGTGGAAGTGAAACTTCAGAAACATTCCCTAACTTGGTTATTCATGCCAGGTGGCAAGTACAAGGTGTCAAGTTGCCCTTTTTCCCTTTTCTGGTTACTTTGGTTATTGCTCGGATGGTAAACTGGATAGAGCTAACCAAGTACAGTATAAACAGACTTTCTATTGTGTCAGGTTGTTTCTTATTTTTAACTATGATGATATTTAATTGTTTTATTTTCTCAGGCCTTATCAAATATTGTTGGAGATGTACCCTAGAGCTGACTAAGACTTACCTTGAATATCTCTGTCAATAAAAAGATTAATGTCACAGAAAAAAGAAGTGCACTCAATGCCTTCAAAATAAATTCCACTGCTACTCTCATTGTCCTGATTTCATATTGTAGATTTAATCTAAAAAAATCTAAGCAATAGTGTAACTGTACTAGTTACACACAGTACTTCCCACACCTATAAAAAGAGATCTGTTTAGCAATTCAGCTGGACCCAGCCAACGTGTGACCCATCATATTCTGCAAAGAGTTTTCAAGATGTGTCTGAACAAATTCAGAGACCCACATCCTTCTTCTGCTCAGGTTCATGGAAATCTTCTAACTGGTTTCAGTGAGACCTTTACAACTTCTCTGAATAACAGCAGCCTCTCAAAGTAATGCTGTTTTCATTTCTCTTCATTTAGCATTATTTTAATGTATTTCCCTATATATAGCTAAGCCATCTGCAAGACAGTTCAGATTATTAGAAAGTTTGCTATTCGCTTGATGCACTGCTTTTACAAGTTACAGTTATCTCTAAAAGCAGCCTGCAAGTTGTTTAAACCAAAACCTGATTGTTGAACACTCCTGATCACTGCATGCAGTTGTGTGGGCATAAAGCATAAACTTTTTTCCTTTGGCTTTGGCTCTGCGTTCACAAATGTCCCATCTTTTTGGAATTGTCCTTGTCTTGCCAAATTCCATAGACCTCTGCGGAAGTAGTCTTTAAAACCCCGGTCCCATCGGACACTTGTTCACCCTGTCCTTTCAGGTATGGAACAACTGTTTGTTCACCTGCACAGTGAATCATGTCAGTAAACTTGTCCAGACCAAAAAATACCTATATTAATTGGGTTTTTACTTATCATTCTCCTATGTGGGTTAACATATAGTCACAGGAACTGTTGTATTTTCTCAAGCAAGAGAGTGGCATGTTGGTGATGATGAGTGGTAGGAGGCCAGCACTGGCACCAACAGTCATGACTCTTCATCCGTAAGTGATAACTTCAGTACATAGCAATTTGACATTGTTCCTCCAATTCAGAGGCAAAAGTCAGTTTCCAAAGGCAACAGAGATTTTTATTATTATTATTTATTCCGCTTGATGGCCAGAAACCTGCAATTGTTTCCATTACCAGACTGCCTTCCCATTAAGCAGATGGGTATGCTTTTATTACCGTAGTCTTCCTAGACATGTCCTGAACTAAAATCTGTATGAAAAATATTACTGATCATGAGAGGACCATAGCCAGACATTTTGATTCAAATTCTTCAATTCAGGTGTTTCTCTTCATGGTGCTGTTTTAGAAAATACCTTCAATTTCTCAAGTCCTGTCCACCCATGCATCACTAATGAGCTCTCCTTGGTTGCTGAGGTGCGTGACAGTCCTTGTGCTCTTTATATAGATAGTTTAACAGCATTAGTTACGATGCTTTGTTACTGAGCTACAACAAAGGTTTCTGACAATTGCCAGGAACAATAGTGCATGACGTGGACAAGTAGGGATTGGTGCGAGTACAAAGTTTCTTTGCCAGTGCTGGGCTACAAGTGGTGTGTGTGAAGGTACCCCATGCATGGGGCACTCTGGCCACAGCCAGCGGACCTTCCAGGCACCTTGGAAACCTGCAGAGTGGAAAGGTCCTAGGAGCAGAAAGGTCCTAGGTCCCCACCTCTCAGCAGTGGTCTCAAAAAGTGTTAATGCAGTCCTTGAAAATGTGTTCATGATAGACTGCTGTGACTAGATTATTATTTCATCAGTGCATGTACCTCTGGCCAAAAAAGTCCATTGCATTTGTCATGAAGGAGTTCATCATCATGAGTCTCCCACTCAGCCTCATCAGAGGACACCATAAAACTAGCAACCTCATATTTTTAATTAAAATGTGTAGTGCTCATGATAAACAGAGAGGATATCATTTGTAAAGATCTTTAATTGTTATAGCCAAAGTACTAATGCTTTCTATGTGGCCATTTGGCACCTTGTAGCTCAAATATATTCCCTCCTATAACTTTACTTTCTAAAAGCTCTTGAACACTAACAGGTCTGATTTATTCATTGTTTCTACTGTAGAGGGAAATCAAAGAAAAGCTGGTAAACTCTGTTTTCACTGGGACATGCAGCACAGCTTTTTGAAAGCTGACAGTTCAGAGGAAAACCTGACAGGAGGTCAGCAACCCTTCACGAGCCTGTGGACACAGGGTGGTCAGAATAAGCTTAAACTCCACAGCTTGATAAGACAGGATTTTCTCCAAGGCTGGGCCTGTTAATAACTCCTGCTCACGCTGGTCTCCCGAGTGCTCTGGAGAGCTACCCTATCACTTCAGTGGTGAGGGAACCGTAAGGCATACATAAGGAATTATGCATTGAAAAAGACACAGTGGACTAAAAGGAATCCTTTTAATTTCTCTGGAAAAAGAAATCTTTTTTTTTTTCCTAGCCTGTTAAACATAATGTAACAAGCTTCTGCCCTGCCACCTGCACAGTTAATACATTTATAGGATTTCTCTGTGACCTTAGACAAGCTGTTGCAACTTAGTTTACCAACAGTAAAGCCAAAAAAGTATGTACGTGCTATTCCGTAGGGTAGCATCAATATTTCAATCATTGTGAGAAAACCAGACATTTTGGTATTAAAAATAATGCAAGTGGCTAGACAGGTGAGTTTCTTTTTTCTTTTCTTTTTTTTTTTTTTTTAATGTACTAACACCCTAAGTTGCTTGACGTAACTCACTTTTTATATAAGAGCCAGAACTGAATATATACTACTTTAAAGCATAGGCTTAATTTAACCACCGTGATCTGGAAAATAACATGTTATTGAAAGGAACTCTTTTTCAGCAAAAAAGAATGAAGAAAGAGGCAGAAGCAGCAATTTCCAAGTGGATTGAGAATAAAGGGAAGAAGACACAACTGAACAAAAGGTGAGCAAAGTGGGTAACAGAATTTGAAAGAGATAATGGAATTAAACAGGAGAAAAATGGTGACTTTTAAATAAACTGAGGCGATGAAAGATTCTCAAGAGCAAAAGTAGGTATTCAAGTTTCAGAATGCTCACAGCTGAAAGAGGACTTGGTGGCGGTCATAGCTTTGCATTGCTTCTGTTCAAATTCTGGTAAACCTCAGTTTGTGAAAGGCAAGAATAAAATTTTTTTTGAATGTGAAAGGGTTGAGAAAAACTTATTTGCTTTATTTGATAGTTGTTGTTTTCTAATAAATTCCTGACCTTTCAAGATGTAGAGTATGTTTTCACATATATGCAAAGTGCTATGTATGGAAAGAAAAATAGTTTTTCAATTAAAGTTAAAAAATATATACATTTAAGCTGCCAAATCAAAAGATTAATACCACCAAAAAATAAAGTCTTTTCTCTTATTCACATGGATTTACACCTATGTTAAAAAAATAAAGTACCTTATAGTAAGAGTTACCATACCTTAAACTATGCTAGATAATATCTCACTCTATGTGTTTCCTTTACTTCAATAATGCTTATTAATGTGGGTAGGAGAGTCAAGATCTAGTGGAAACGCAGGAAATATTTATGTACAAAATCAATGCAGTAATGCTATTGGTAATTTCCCAGCAGAAACCTGACAGTGCTGTCTAGTTAACATCTCCAATTGCAGGACAAGAAGCCCAAAATAACAGCTAAAGCTGATGTCAAGCAAAAAAAAATCAATACTGGTGAAAATAACTTTTTACCAGTAAAAATAGCATTTTACAGTTTTTCTCTGTCATCTCTCTCCTTCCTTTTTTGGATTAGTATTACTATTGTTCTATGCAGGGCACCAAGAGAAATTCCATTTAATTTCAAGTAAAAATCTCTTATCTACATAGGCTATTGATTTTTTAAAAGTCTGTACCTCAAGATGTGAAAGTATTTGCCAGATTTGCTTTATTAGCTCTTAGTCATGACCACAGACCCATACAAGTTTGACTCTTGAGTTATTTTGCATCTTGTAGGACTGTGGATATAGAGATTATGGATTCACAACAGATTAAGGGGTTCCTGGAGGAAACAAACTGCTGGTCTGTGATCCTATAGTTCATGAAAGCTACATTTTAAAATTTCGTGTCAGAAGATTTACATACTGCTAAATAGCTTCCTGTGAAACAGAGCACTGCTAAACTTTTCACGATCAAAACTGCTCAGTCATTAAAACTGTGAAAGTAGAACAAAGATGCTTATTGGTTATACGATCAGGAAAAATTAAAGCAATTCTAGGAGCATTTATACCCTGTAAGATATTGATTCTTTCAGCAAAACCTTCTACATGCTTTTCACCGTCTCTAAGAAGATGCATACAGAAGTCAGTCATCCCACATGGTAATGGGACTGCATCTGCATGTAAGACTTTGTAGGATGTGACTTTATTTACTCTTAGAAGAAGACTATAGTGCAATTTGTTTCATATATGACTGTGCCCTTGCTTTCACCAAAAATCAGGTTCAATTAATTGTAGAAGCATGCACTAAATTGCACAAAAATACATAATCTATAATTTCCAAAATATTGCAAAAAATGCAAAATAAAGAAATTCTACATTTTCTGCTAATGCTTTTATCCATTTTCATTTAATTTCTGATCCATGGCAAGAGAAGGAATTAATTATTTCATTGCTGTGAGTCTTCTTTTGTCTTTGGCAATATTCCCTATAGGATTCTATCCAAGATTTCCTCTTGTAAATCCATGCAGAGTCGCTTGCGTTTTTTCTTAGTCTATGTGCCAAAGACATGTCAAGTAAGACACATACTAGAAGTACAACTCAGAAAGAAAATTAAAATTATCCACAAAGCTTAGGAGTAGACAATGGCATATTGGGCTAAGCTATAGCCTTTCCTCACACAATGCATCAGGAAAAGTCTAGCTAGAGAATGAATGAATCTTGAAAGCAAAATTGCCAGTTTTACTCTTTCTTAGAGGAAGTAATGTGTTACCAACCTAGAAAAGCATACAAGAACAACAGAATAACAATTTATCTGGAGAGAGTGGGGAGTATAATGATAAAGGTCCTGTACATACTTCATCTTCCTTTTACACTTCATACCACCCAATAGTAAAGGGATATAGCTGGGAGCGACAGGCATTCTTTGTTGTGACTATGAGTAAGTAAATTATTTTAAGAGAAAACCCACTAACCTATATGATGCTATTTTCATTCTTTTTACATATAGATTGAAAAGAGATTCAGAAGCAGAGGTTGGGAAGTCAAGGAAAAAGTGAAGAGCTCAGCTGAAATTTGAACTACTTTAATTTGCCTGCAATGTTCAGAAACAGCTTGCTAAAATGCAGGAGTACATAGCAAAATCCCTTCTCCTACTATACAGTGTCAGTCCTAAAGCAGCAAAAGAAAGATCTCTCCAAAGATCTTCACTGAAAGACTATGCACCCAGGATCCACCATAAGCTTTTCCCTCCCTTAGAAAATCTTCTTCCATATGATGCAAAATATTCCTCAGTATTTCACACTCAAAGACATCAAAAATATGTTGAAAATAATAATTAAACCCATGAGAAATCAACTTAGGGGGAAAGCAATAGAGAGGCTTTAAAGCTTCATATATCACTGTTGAAAAACTCAGACCTCATGGTAAGTATTCAGATTTCCAGCCATCTGCTTAACCATGGGACAATGCTGTTTTCTCCCCTGTCCACACTATAACCTATACCTGGACTATATAGAAAGCACCTCTGTGGAGGAATGCAGACAACAATGTGTTCCCTTAGCGGCTCTTTCTGTACTAGGAGCTGGAACGTGATGATCTACCCCTGTGCCTGACCTCTACTGAAAGGTAAACCCAAGCAAAGCTTGGGCTCAGTGCTGTGCTGACATGGACCAAGACCACTTGGGATCTGGTCAGCTCAGGTCACAGATAGAAAAAAATGTGCTTGCAAACATACCAAAAGATACGGAGTCCTTCTCCAGAGGCCAACAGTTACAGTGGGCATTCCTGTTTCTAGCACACTAATACGAAAAGATGCTAAGACTATTGAGGAAGGTTTTCAATCAGCTTATGAGTTTCCCACCTTCCCGCTGTAGGTTTCACAAGATGTTAAACTACAGCTGCATTCGCCATACTGCCAATGCAAATGCTCCTGGGACATTTGGAAAGAGATAAGGTGTTTCAGCATGCTGAGCCTTGCATTAAAGAGCATTGCATTAAATTCCTCTAAGCAGTACATCTGACTGCATCTTTGACAGACCACAATTTCTCTGCTTCAAGAAGTTTGTCCAGCAGACCATTCCATTACAGTATCAATCTGAGGCACAGCATCTTTTTCTACTTCTGTTCCAATAAGATCTTCCAACTTTTCTTTATGCCATGCCATGCTATTCTGTACTGTTCTGTACTAAAAGCAAGCACTCTTATATGCAATGTATAAACACATATATGCAATCCTGTCATGCAGCGAATCAAAGATGGTCAGTCAGGACAATAAACGGGACCTGCCACAGCTGGTGAATCAAAAATAGTCCAACACAGTAATAGCTGCTCAGGAACCAGCTGCCGAGATTACAAGTTAAAACAGGAACACAATTCATTCCCATTTCCCAGGTGAAACTGTACAGTCAGAGAAGTTAGACTATTTTCTGAGGTGTATGGGTCTATTGCAAATATGAGTACAATTAAAATAACACTATTTTTATTATAACTAGCCCATTCAACTTGTCAATCCAGGAGTGATGGGCATACACATTTCCTAGGACTTTATTTACTTTATTCCAAATTCTAAGTCCTCTCTTTGGTGGGAGATTAAAACAGATAGAAAAACTGAGCAAAAAGGTTCTATCATTTTTTTATAAGGATTTAGTCTTTGACAACTTGTAATTGCATATTAAATATAGACTTGAAATTATATTTTGATTAGAGTGTTTACTTTAGAATACAAATCATCAAAATGAAGTTGGTTTCGATAGTAGAAAACAAAATGAGTTCTCTCCATGCTTGTTTATACCCTGGAGCTAGCTATTACCAGACATGCTACCAGTCCCATATTTTGGTCCTTCACAGTTGAATTACAACACTTGAGTAACCTTGATGCCTTTGAGGTCAAGTTAAGGTAGAGTCAGGAAGATACTGGGAAAATTCTTCATTCCGCTCCCTTACTGGCCCAAAGAATTGTTTTTTTAGGGAAAGAATTACAACAGTGTTTTCAAAAAGGGAATGCAGTGAAAGCTCTCTTTAAAAAACAGGCTTTGTAGACATTTCAGTATCAGTTGAAGTTCATATTGTGGATACCATTGTTCTTTTCCATATAACATATCTGCAGGAAGCAGTGGAAGTAGCTCCTATGCTGAGCTACGGAACATTTGTGTATTTATCTAACTTTTATGGACTGTCTTTTCCTTTTCAGTCAAGAATGAAGGCACTGGCTGCACACATTCCTCATAAAGGTGAAGAGTGTGCAGCTGAAATGCAATGCATGTGCCGTTCCAGCTGATGCATAACTAGTGAGCAGTGGCCCCAGTAGAGTTATTGGAGATTGATTTACATCATAAAATATATTAAGGTTGAAGACACAAGGCATTTTTAGTTGATATGTGTGGCGGACAGATGACTGAACTTTTGCCTTAAACATTTCTTGGTACATAAGGTGCAAGCAAACCAAAACCCCGAACAAGCCATCTGTTCCCAGCAGAAACAGGACTGAGCTGCTGCGACCCCTGAAATGGTCTCCCTGCGACCACCCGGGACACACCGAGCCTGCGCTGAACCGGACCACGATCGGACAGAGACTTTGGGACCTGGACTGCAAATTACTGCCGCTTAGCACAACTTCCATAAAACTTGCTTAGCATGAGTAGCTAAATTTGTTGAAGCCTTAGGCTGCACTTAGATAAAATAACCTAGTTCAGTAAGAAAAGGGCCTGAGAGCTGGTTCAAACTGGAATGATAAGGGAGTTACCAGCAGTTTGCATTCCTGTGCACTGCTGAAACAGTGTTAATTGATCACCTCTTTGTCAGGACCTTGAGAGACAATGGCGGGACCCGAGGAATGGAGACACATCTGTCAGCAGAAACCGCAACAGTAAACAGCCTACCTAGGAACAGTGATGAGACCCAATAAGGAGCAGGAGACCCCAGACCTAAATATTACTATTGGTCTGAACTACCACGTGAGGGGTGGGAAACTTAATTTGAAAAAGCTATAATTGCCCAGGGATTTCTTTGTTCGGGGTCCCTCTTCAGAGGCACCCAACTCGAGCTGTAACTACTGCACGCGTGTCGTTGCCTTGATTTGGCTCTGAACTTTTCAGCGGGAACCTAGAGTCGGACCCTGCTTGAGTTGTAATTACTGCACGCACATCACTGAAATTTACACCCAGGGTGAAGAGGACCAACGAGACGCCGCTGGATCCACGGGTGGTGATATCTCTCTCTCTCCCTCTCTCTCTCTCTTTCTCTCTCCTCCCCTTCACCTTTCCGCACCTTTTCTCCCCACTTTGTGGAAAATAAAGTTAAAAGGTTGTATGATATTTGACCAGTTTTAGCTTCTTAATCTCGTCCTCGGGATCGTAACGAAACCCTCCCAATATTGGATTGGGACAATGTGTCCTAACAACAAACCTGTGAGTATAAGAAGACAGAATCAATTTTGTAACAAAGCTGTCAGAAGCACTCGTTCTGTTATGTAACAGCTGGTATCACTCATTTTAGCTTAATAAAGTGAGCAAGAAGAAAACCCTTAATATTTAAAGAATATATTTTAACTTACTTATTATTTGCCTAAAAACCACTAGTAGGTTCATGTCATGAATAAATTTTGCATCAAACAGTGGTTCTACTAGTAACTGCAAAGATATTTCTGCTCTTTCTAGTGGAATCAGCTAAAGACATATGTCCTCCTCTCTTGGAAGACTTCAGTGAAGGTCTCTGATAAAGGAGGAAGAGAGGAGCCCATAATGGAAGTTGTCAAAAATAAAAAAAAAAAAATGGTTTTCTTGGACAAAGAAAGTGATGGAAAAGCATATATACAAAGATGCATTTTCAAAATATTCCACTTAAACTACAGAAACTCCAGTTGCTTATAAAGTATTTAAATAACTACATTTATTGCTGAGAAGATAGGAGAGAAAAGAGCTTTTTCTAATCCTAAAATACCATTCATTGAGAGGCTGGGCAAAGAAGAAGTAGTAGAAAGCGAGAATGGGATCGTGCCAGCCCTCAAATGTAACACGGGCAAGGAGACAGTACATGTAGTATACTTGGAATTAAAGAAAACTTCTCAAATATATAGCAGGGGAAAAAAGTGTGAAGAGGGATTCAAACATTGCATAAAAAGCTCTCTGCTTAGATTGTATACAGTACTGGCAAATGTGCCAGTGGAATAAGGGAAATATTTTTTCTCCTTTCTAACCTCTTTATTCTCCTCATACTTTCCCAGGCCTTCATGTTGTACACTACCCTCATTTAGCTCATCTGTTTACATCTGTCCGTGAAAAATACAAATTTCCACAGAGAGGAGATGAAGGGAACAGACTATTTTTGATAAAGTGTGAGCTCACATAGGAAATTTAACATATAATGAATTTATGATACTAACTAGTGATCAGTATCTCCATGCATGTACACTTACTTCTTTTTAAGACTCTGTGAAAGTACCTTTCAAGAAATGTGCAATATGAGTGACTACACAGGGAGTTATTGTAGAGCAATAGAGAAAAGAAAATATTCTTATAAGTAATAGTAAAATAAATAAATCCTTGCATATAGAAAACAAACAAAAATATAATAATAATTTAAAAACCCCTACCTATTAAGACCTACATACCCATGACAAAAAAGAGAACCACACAGCAAAAAGTAAACCAACATGGTTTAACAGCAAGTCATACGAGGTTACTGTAGCTAGATGTATCTCTAGTGAAAGTAATTGGCAGCAGCATAAATTACTGCAGGCTATTATAAATTAAGAAGGCTGAAATGATTTCAAATAGCCAAAGGTATAAAATAAACAGATTTTTTTACCTTGATGAAACTCAGGAATTTGGAAAAGAATTAGTGGATTGGTTGGAATACCAAGAATTTAAAGACATACTCGAGGAAATTAAAGATATTGCTAGGAAGCTAAATTATTTGTTTGCATCAGTTTTCAACAGGGAGGCTGAAAATTTCCAGAACCTGTCCTTACTGGTGGTGACAACAAGGCCAGTGGGGCTGGGATTCAAAATTGTACTGATATTTTCAGAGATTGCAGGAATACTTATTGTTACAATTTGTTACTTTATGTGAAGCAGAATACAAAATTCTTTGGGGTTTCTCAGTATATTTAAAATTGAGTGGAGGTCACCATAGGATGCAGGATGTCCTACAGAGTTCTGTACCTCCTGTCTAACCACAACCAGTGTTCACCACCTCTGGAAACAGGACATTAGACTTAATGAACTTTGGCACAGGTCAAGGGTAATAATTGTCTTGTGAATTAGGCAGACAGTTAATGTGTCACAAAAAAATACTGGAAAAATCAGTAATTTAAATACCAATGAATTGCCTGATCTCAGTCGTACATTTGGCAGTCAAAGATTCATACTGAAGCACGAAATCATTGACCTCCAGGTCAAAATATAACACCTCCCTTGGAGAGAGGGAAAAAAAGGAAAAAGAAAAAAAAGTATTGCTCTAGAAAGGAACTGGAAGATATGAAATATGATACCCTAAAGATTTTTCTTTTTTTTTTTAAGCATAATTAATGGAACACAAATAGCTGAATAGTGAAGGAAATCAAAAGAAAGCTTGATATGTGAAAGGATGTTACATAAACACAATGGCAGATGGATTTGCCTCAGAGAGACAATATTGTTACTTCACATGGCATTTTCTATACGCAGTCTCCTGAAGTCATCTGTCCAAGCAAGAACAACAAATACATTTTTTGCCCTTTTTGGATTACATCAATATGATGCAGCTGCTGCCTCAGCCGGAGAAAGAATCATTCTCCTCAAGTAAGAAATAATCAAGTAAGGGTGAATGCCAAAAGTAGGATAGCTTTTAAATTGAAAGCTCTAAACATTATGGACAGCCTTGGATGTAGGGTTATTTTTAGCATTTGAAGTAACAGTAACAGCCTTTTTTGTATTCCGTGTAAGAACCTGTTTAAAACAGAACTTAATGACGCATATGCTCTGAATATTTTTAATTAACATTTTAATAAAACCCTAGAAAAAAGACTTTGGTTTAAACATTTCAAGATTAAAGGAAAAATATTTTCTTAAGCTAAATTCTACATTGCAAAATTGGGTTGTTCTCACACTATGGGATTTGGTAAGTAAAAATGAACTTAATTTTCTAATTTATATCAAAATAAACAAGACTCACTACAAACCAGAAGGGAATAGTTTTTATTGCCTTAGTGGTCTATGTTTTCCTCAAGTAATATTGTTTCCTGCAAAATTTAAGGACACAAACTCTGGTAACAGTATTTAATTTTAGCCTGTAGTGACCTTCAGGTGTACCCCACTACTGAACTCAGCTACCACTCAAAAACAAATACTCTGGAAAAACAACTGAAAGTCTCCTATCGCTTAATCAAAGGAATTTCCTCATTATTAATTCTTAGAAGAATTGTTGCTATCATAGAACTGAGAATGCGAATTTACACACTTAGTAACATTGTCAATTTATGAAGTGCACTATCTTCTGAAAAACTGCAGGCAGTCACAAATCTCAAATCAGAAATACAAATAAGGTCAGTATTAAATGTGCCCATGGGCTTTTGTAATTGGTCAATTTTTGAAAAGAAAAAAAAAGTGAAACAAAATGGTAGAACAAATCATGCCTGAAGAATGGCTCATTTTTCACTTGCTCTAGAGTAGGCGCTATATACTTATCTGAGAAAAGTGCTCTTATTACTACTGTGAGCCTTATTCTTTTCAGTGGGAAGTAGGTTCAAGTAATAGATTTTTATGAAAATTTCTAACACTTGTAATGAATCAGTAAGTCACATATGTGATTAACACTGTTAAAACTATGTATTGAGAAACATTTTCTTTTCTGTTTCCAAATTTTAGTCAAACGACATTTTTGCTAATGTATCCATTATCTGAAATTGATGTTTATTCCTCAAGTATACTGAAGCTATATATGGTTTGCCTGCCTTTCGTAATGAATATTTAGTTGATTTCTTTTATGTTTGAAATCAGCCGTTCTTCCAGTTTTCAGAAATCTGGTGTCTGACATTTAAAGGATGTGCATGCAAAGCTCCAGCAAGTCCAACTGATTGTCCAGTATGGAGTGCATTCAACTAAGAATGAAAGGACATCATTGAAATCATTAATGGTAATCAAAAAGGTTTTATGTAATATTTATTTAACTCTGCCAAACAAACATGATATTGTACATTTGACTGATAAAAATAGCTTAGTAAGTATAATAGACTTTGGCAAGACATTTTTATTAATTTTCAGTACCACAGTGGTTGAAAAAATAAAATTTCACAGATCAAAATAGATCCTTAAAACTGGATGATGATTGATTAAATTCAAAACTGATAGCAGCAATTTACTAACAGATAATCATAGCCAAGATAAAATCTTTTCATAGAGATCTGATTTTGCTCCACAGCAGTTCAATATTTCTGGCAAAATTATGGACAAAAACAAGAGTAATCAGTGGAACAGTTTATCGTTGGAGTAAAACTTCTGGATTAGTAAGCGATAAAGGTGACAGATTAGTTATACAGAGTGATCTGGATCACTTCCTAAGATGATCTCCACTGAACACTGAAAAGCTTATTTAACAGAAGTAAGTTGAACTGCATACACCTAAGAACACAAGCTCTTGTCAGGGGAATACAATGACACTAAAAAGAGCTTAGTTATAGTGGTAGGTAATTGACTGGAAATTATCTGTCAGTATATTGTTATAGTTAGGAAAGCAAATGTGATCCTTGACATATGAGCTGCAGAGTATTAAGCAGAAGTAGGTAGGAAATATCACCTCTGTATACATTAGCAAGCATCCTGGGTCCCATCCTGATGTCCGCACTGAAAAAGAAGTTCGAAACATCTCATGGAAGAGCTTAATTAATTATGTAGTTATGGAAAACATGTTATAGTAAGGACAATCTTCTGATCAATGCATGTAATACATTGAAAAGAAGATTAAGAGTTGATTTGTGCTAGATCGACAGCTAGCAGCATGAGAAGGGATTTCTCATAGATAGCTCAACTTACCATGCAAAGGGATAAAAACCCAAAATGATGAAAGCTGTAGGGCATGTGTTTTAACCTTTCAGAGTAATTTACCATCAGAATAAGTTGGGCTGTGCTGGATTTTGTAGCTCTTGAAGTCTGTAAATCAAGACTGGATAACTTTCTAATAGATACAATAAAATTTAAAGAGAAGTTATAGTGGAATGTAGGAATTACTGGGTGAATCTCTATGGCCTGTGTGATTTAGAAAGTCAGACCAAAAGATCATAACTTTTCTTCTAGTTTGAAAATCTATTAACCTTATTTGATTACGGGAGACTTTTACTTCACCATTATGGTTTCTACAGGCATGGAAAATAGTAGAGAGAAGCACAGTGAACATCTAACCTTGGAAAAGAAAAGGAAAATCAACTGATTCAGAAAGCCATGTAATGGTTAACAGAATATTTAATTGAAAATAGCCCCTGAGAATTTTACTGTGGAAGCGTATAACAGCTTGGAACTGCCTGTATCTCCTTATTAACGGCTCTTTAGTGATGAGATTGGCAATTAAATGAACAATTATTTGTGCTAATTAAAATATGAAATTGTAATGTATTTTAGATTGGTTCAGGATGTGTTAAAGTGAGCTTACAGCTGAGCTACCCTTCAAAGTTATATCTGAACAAACCATATATTCAGCGAAAAGCAATGGGAAAGAACTAGCTGCCCTATATATTCTTCCTATATATCCTTTACCTAGAAAGAATTCTAGCTCTGAGAAAATGTTTAAAGCGATGCTCCAAAACTATATATAAAAGTAAAAACCAACAAAAAGTACAAGCTTGACAGCAAATTGGAAGAATCCTGGGGTGGCATTCTTCTGACCAAATTTTAGATGTGTATTTTAGCAAGAAATTAATTGCATCACAGAATAGCTCATTTCTCTGCATTGATTCCAAAGGGATCCTAACGGAATGAAATCAGCTTGAAGGTTAAGATATTTAAATGTACATGTCTACATGTGTATTAGGTGACTGAACTCCCATTACAGCTCATGGAGATCTAATTAACAGTCAGTGGGGCCTAGAGCAATTCAGTTGACTACAACCAGGTGTCCATTCAAGGGTGAGCTGAATCACTTTCTAGAGTCCACTGCCTGTTTTAACTATAGTTGATTAGCTGTAGTGGTAGCCTACACACATAGCTCATATTTAGACACCAAAATATTCTTAGTATTTAAAGGCAAAATATCATGGAGTAACAAATAAATTTTTAAAAAAGCGCAGGTCAGGCAGTAGTCCTCCTTCACCATCGCAATAGTATACACAACAATTTGGTTTTCGAAAGGCTTTCAAGATAGCAAGGAAGTGCAACATACTGAATTCCTGTCGTAGTTTCAGTTTAAAAGACAGTGTTAGACCGCACATACGTCTGAGTCCGTTTCTTCCATGCACCACGGTAGAGCAGCATGCTGATCCCGAAAGCTCTGCAGCCAGCCTGAAGACTCTGTTGTGCAAACACAGTGGTCAAAACAGGCAAAGCTGCCACGCCAGTTTCCCCTTGCGGGGTGTGACGACCAAGGCTGTGGCTTGGAGAACACACACGGGTATCAAAACAGAAACTACCGGCCTGCCTCCGAACCTGCCGCAGTCCGCGGGGAGCTCCGGCAAGGCGGCAGGAACGCAGGCAAGTGGGAGCTTTGTGAACTATGCCAGGCGTGCTGTCATCAGCTATCGCAGTGCTCCCCGCCCGGGGAAGCCTGGCGGCAGGATCAAACTTCAATATGTGTATACCCCCCTTTTGGTTCCCGGGGTATAGCATGGAAATGCTTTTTGTCTAATTTGCTCTTGAATCTCAGTACAGAGATCACTATACATAAAACCTATGCTGACTTGAATCCTCCTCTGTGTTTTTCTAGGGAATTTCCCTCCCATAAAACCTACTCACTCCTTTTTCAGAAGAGTGGCTCATAAACCAGTATATACTTCGGTTCAGAGCAGACAAGGCTCTCTTCAGTGTGTCTGTCACCTGCAGTGGATGAAATCAGTAAAACACTCTTGCCTTTTCCTGACAGTTTGTCATATGGGGAAATTATGCACGCTGACATAAAGGTAGGCCCAAAACTAGGAGCGGGAGAAGCAGGCAAAGGAAGGAGTCACAAATTCAGAATATGGGGATTTGGTTGTATGCATCCATTTGTTTACATATAGAATCAAAACAGAAATACTCAAAAGGAGGGCAAAAGATGGAGAGAAGAGATATAGAAGTTGATTACAAGTTGTGCAAAGAATAACTAACTTGAAACTGATGCAGGAGGAATATAGAAACTAGTGAAGGGGTTTAAGAAAGGGAAGACATAAAGCAGCGGGAGAGCAACACACTGTTGACAGCTGTGCTTCTCCGGATCAGCCCAGTTTCCAGTCATTGATTTTTCCCGCAATGGCTGAGCAAGTCAGGGCATCTCTGGAAATTAGGTTTGCTATAAAACCAATCACTGAGTCCCATATTATTGTTTGCATTCTTTCTTTTCCCAGTTACTTGATTTTTATGTCATGTAAAAGAAATACCTCTTTCTTTGATTCTTTATACTGGTATTTCACCTAAGGCTTCTCAGTAGCTGTAGTTGTATGTAATGTGTCAAACCTTTAAAAATGCAATTCAAAAATCAAACATAATCTTTGCTTCTACTGACCAAACTGTAGCTGTAACTGGGAAATATGAAGCAGCTGTTGAATCCCTGGGATAATTGTGGTGACTGAGAAGCTGGATAATCACTAAAACACTTTTCTCACTCTCTGACATCATGTATATGTTTTTAAGGGTCTGTCCCTTTCTGGGGTAAATACAGCAGCCATGTGGATGGGGAAGGTGAGGAGGAAAGACAGGCTAGCCATACAGTGATTAAGTGAAGGCATAGATAAACCATGTACAGGATTAATCAGTTGTGCTCAAAATTATCAGATTGAAATTAGGTTCTTTGGTTCTGTTTCTATTGCCTTTCAGAAATATTTGATATTCATTTTAATATGTTGTAGAAACGCCCAAATGAATGGATCAGAAACTATTGCTCTCACAAAAGGAAATGATAAATGAATATTTTCTATCTGTCCATGATGGATATTCTATTCAGTGGGGGGATTTCTAGTTGAAATGCTAGTCCCAGTGAAGTGAACAGGCAATTTGTCACTGACTTCTAGGCACCAAATATTCATGATGGCAATTTGTTTTCACCGGTTTTGGCCCCATTTCTCCATCTGTTGTACTTGGGCAGAGTGACAGTGTAGCATATACTCACATCTGGAAAGCTCTGTAAATGCAATGATAGCTGTAATATTATAAATAATATTCCCTGAATAAATAAAATGTGTCTTTACCAAGGTATGCTTTTTTTAAATGTTCTAATGTTTTAATGTGTTTAAGTGCATAAACCATGTTTTTCATAATCTCTTTTAAATTTCCAAGAGATTACATAAAATGAGCTTAATTCTGAAGGACGAAGCTCATTCATGAATCAGATCGGCCTTTCAGTTCCCTTGTCACCTCTCCTCCTCTCCCAAACACTGTGGTTATGAATACACAGAGGCTTTCTTTTAACAGAGAGAACAAATGTCAGGTAAAGTATGATCAAAATAAACAAACAGTTTCCTTTAGAGTACCTTTGTCAGGATAATCCCAGTTCTTGCTTGCTTGTTTTAAAGAATTTCAGGCAAACTCAGTCTCTCAACTAGATATTCATGGTTTTAATAAATTTTGTTCCTTGGCTCAGTTGCAGAGGTTCAAGTCATAAGGGATCAGTAATATGGGAAGAGCAGCAAATAAATCCACCTTTAAAGAAACAAATGTACAAGAACTGGGACAAATGTACAAGAACTTCGTCCTTCAGAATTAAACTCATTTTATATAATCTCTTGGAAATTTAAAAGTACATTTTTTCCTGAGCTGCTGTCAAGTGCCTGTAGGATACCCCATCTCATCGACACCTGCCATAGGTGGAAGGGGCGAGAAAGGTGGCTGGGGAGTATGAATGCACGGAGGTAAAACTCTACAAAGCTGCTCTCAGGCTGGGCTGTGTGAACTCTTCTGACTGTCCAACATTACTGCTGGCCAGCAAATTAAGTTATTGTTCTGAGAATCAATTCATTGTTTCTGCAACTCAATTAAACTGAACTTGTACAGTGGAAGAGAGCAAAAATCATCCCCACTTAAGAACCATCACATCTACATGGTATTCACCTCATGTATGGGAATGAAGCTAGAATTAGAGCAGAGACTTAGACTTTAACTGAATAATCTTCTCAATAAAATTTCAGCATAGATGAATTGGTATTTTCTAACAAAATTATGTTGGAAAATGATTTGATTTGTTGTATGCATTGCTGTAGTACAGTCTTGGGAGAAGGTTAGAGGAGATAAAAACACCCAATCATTGGTAGCTAAGAAAGGAAGTCAGGACAGACCCAGCTGAGGCTTTAGAGTCCATTTTAGTTCAAGGTTTGTTTAAAAAAAATTATACTAAGAGCAAGTCTTTTCAGTCGCTGCCTTGAACCTTTATATGGAAAACTAATGTAGATTTCCTTTGGTTGCTCTTAATTGTGTGGAGTACAGTGGCCTGAATAATATGTATCCCCTGCTGCCTAGATAACATCATGTTGATTGTTAGGAGAAGCTATCATTTCCTGACTAACACACTTTCTTTCTGTTTCAGATCTCACTGCAGAACAATTGGCAAGATCAGTAATGGACCCAAGCTGTTAAAAAGAGGAGTCTAAATTCCTGCTTCTCCAATGCTGGCATTGTACTGGAAGTTTCTTATTTTATAAAGTACTGCTATAAAACAGAAAAAGAACTCTTTCAGGAAACATCAGACTATAATGCCAGGAAAAGATTTGTAGTTATAACTCAAATTAATCAGATTCTGTTTTCTTTTGTATTATTGAAGCTACCAATATTTATCCCACTTCTCTCAAGTTCTGCTTCTGTGGCGTTCCATAGCAATATCTCCAAGAGCTGCCACACACAAAAAATAAACATTAAAATTTAATCTGTTTAGTAAGGATCTGACATAGAGAAAAAAACTGTTCAGTGTTTCCCATGTTAAATATTTGCTATTACTGTATGCTTATTTCATGTCTGTATCTTCACTGTATATCATAAAAGTTGACCTGTGTCTTCAAAACTGATGAAATAGTAAATATCTCTTTGCGTGACTGTATAAATGCAGAGATATTTATTATATTTGTAATTGTTAAAGGCATAGTGCAACTTTTCTTATATGCAGCTAAAGTGGAGATAAGAAATGAATGTACAGTAATACAGCGAGTCATGTTAAATGAACAGAATAACAATATGTCATGAGAGCAGACTTCTCACACTACTGTTTTTTTCTGGACGTTGACATATGTAAGGAAGACAAGAAGTGTATATAGCTGAAAGTGATTTCTTTTTAAGGCTACTCTGGAGATGACTTTGTAAGGTCATCACTAGGTACAATAGAGGGCAGTTAGGTAGATGACAGCATCAGAGTGGTACAAGGTGAGACTGCTGGACATCACAGATGACACTGTAACACTTACCCTGTTATCTACGACTGAGATTAATTTGAAGGATGAAAATGAAAAGTCCAATCCCAGAAGCTTTTTCTGCTCTTATTTTCTTTTTTTCCCCTGTGGAATATTTTTTTCTACAGGGTAGACTTGTAGAGAAATCATACTGCTCTATTTTCATCCCCACAGAGACACCACGTCTCAGACCACTTCGATCATTCCTGAACATGTTTTTCAGATGGTACATCATGATGCCTTTGGTGCGCCCTCCTATACCACCAAATCCACCTCCTCCATGATCATTTTGAGATGATTCATTCTTCATCCCTGCACCAATGAATCACAGTGCCCACAATCCACATGTGCATGTCAGAATTGTAGTTTAGAAACTGGAGGAACAAGCTGACAGTGTTCAGAAGACATGGTGTTACATAAATGTACTCTTGTACTATTTTCATCTGTTTCATCTTTGAAGGACAACAATGAATGAAACCAGTTACTGAGTTCAGCCTATGAAAAGAAAGGCTTTAGTAGATCATTACTCATATCTCACCTAGGAAGTATCTCATACCTACTTTTTCAGAGCTACTTGAACTTTTGTTGTTTAAGAATTAAGGATTTTTTCATGAATGCGATTTATATGTGGTATTTTGTGTGTGTGTATGTGTACTGATTGTGCTTATTATCAGTGACTACTAAAAATCTGTGGTATCAAGTAGTGAAAATTCTGATACAAAGTCATGTGAAATGGGGTAGACAGACTGCCATGGTTGATACAAATGATAATCGTGATCCATCAAACTGTGAGGAACCAAGTCAAACTAAATTAGTACCAACAGACATCACACTAATGGAATAAACAGAATTCTAAATTTTATTTTCAAGGATTCCACACTCGGGATCTAGTGAACATGTTCAGCAGAGGAAAGACCAAAGGTAAGTCTCAAAGCTCGCTTCCAATGGCTTTGCCAAACAGTAATTTATTACAGCATCGAAAGTTATCATTTAAGCATGTTGTGGTTACTCTTTGTGCCCATTTTGATCTCTGGATGACCTTGCAAGATAAAAGGAGTATTTCAGGGCATCTTAGCTGTCAATAAAAGAAGGTTAAGTTATCCTGCATTTGATATGGGATGTTGTGAGTAGTTGGTGCTCACAGACTGTTACCACAGAGCTGCACCTGAGACAGAGCTCTGTGGGATCCAGTGAAAAGACAAAAAGCAATGGGCACAAATTGAAATACAGGAAATTGGAAATTCCATGTAAATCTAAGAACATTTTTTTGGTGAGGGTCGTTGAACACTGCAACAGGTTGCCCAGGGAGGCTGTGGAGCTGCAGATATTCAAAATCCAACTGGACTTGGCCCTGAGCAACTTGGTCTAGATGACCCTGCTTTGAGCAGGGGGGTTGGACTTCCTACCTCAGCGATCTTGTGATTCTCTCAAGTACACCATGACTCAACTCTCATCCTCTACTGGCCATTCTCCTCCTCCTTGAACCCTTTCACTAAGCACAGGGGACTAGGAGACCTTGTCAGTAAAGACTGAGGCAAAGGAGGCACTGGGTACCTGAGCCTTACCTGCATCCTCTAAATCGCCTGCCACGTTCAGCACCAGGCTCAAAGTTTCTTTGTTCAGCCTTTTCCTGCTAATAACAGCAGAAGCTCTTCTTGCTGCTCTTGCTGTCCTTGAGACCATCAACTCCAGGTGAGTCTTGGCTTTCCTGACAGCACTTTGCACGTCCAGGAAATGTTTCTAAATTCCTCCTCTGTAGCCTGCCCTTGCTTCTCCCTCCTGTAAGCTGCCTTTTTGCACTGGAACTCCATCATGAGCTCCCTGTTTAGCCCAGCCAGTTTCCTGACAAATTCTATTTGTTCTCCTGAGTTTTGGACCACCCTTGCCCTTGGAGGATGCTATCCTTAAGGACTTGCCAGCTTTCCTTAGCTTCTTTGCCCATCAGCACTGCCTCCCATGGGATCTCACCTACCAGTTCCCTGAAACAGCTGAAGTTTGCTTGCTTGAAGTCCGTTGTCTGTGCTCTGCTCTGGCCTTCCTCATTCCCCTCAGGACCTCCAGCTCTAGCACGGTTGCTACATGCCAGGTTCATGGTTTCATGGTCACTTCAGGCAGTTCCATTTCTGTTCAGTCACAGCTGGCTTATTTTCACTGTTCTCCTGGTCTCAGCCAATAACTGGGAAATGAATGGGACATGGTCACCTGAATATGATGAAAAGAAGATATTGAGAAGTATACACTGGTATAATGCTCTGACTGTCCTGACTGCTGGATCGTAAACTGTTTCAGAGGCAATACTAGGATTGTACATGATAGCACTAATCTGGGTAATATACTTAGATACTAACCAGGGATAGTAAATGTTTGAATGAATGTTTATAAATCACCTGATATTATGAAGATTTCAAACATTATCAGTACATGTGAGACTAGCTGTAGATGTAAAGAAATACTGACTTTCTACTTTACATATAAACTATGCACAGAATATTTTTTTAATTCACTGTTTACTGTGTTTAATATCTAAGACTTTCTGAGTAGCTGTTGTACTTTCTACCTTATGAAGTGAAACCTCTCAGCTAAATTTACAGATAAGGTTTTGGTAAATTTGAATTTAGGAAACTCGAACACAGGTCGGTTTCAGTAAGCAACATATAATCCCATGTGTGGCAGGAACCTCAATTTCACACAACGCTGAATCAGAGATCACATTTATACAGAGGAACTCTTGCCTGGTGAATGATCACCCTGGGGCAAAGGAAGCTATAAACTTTCCATTTTCGACAGAAGCTTTGTTATGCAGCACAGGGCACAATAGTGATTCCAATGTGGAAACTATTTTTCCTGGATTTGTGTGTTTTCTTAAAATTGCCATTGTGTTGTTGAAGAGGCAGCTAGAAGCCTGTTTTCTCCAGAAACTAAAATTATCCCTTTATATTTTCGACAAGTAAAGTACTGCATGGAGGTAATACTTCCTTTTCGTTCCTGGTGCAGAGCGCCTCATAATCACCACCTCAGAGGAGTCTGACTTAGTGAGCATAATTTACCCTCTGTGTATTTAATCCCATCTCTCTCAGAAGCATATTCTGCCAAGATTTCTATCTAATATGTGTGTTCCTTCTGCTGCTGTTTTCAGAGGCAGAGTTAGCAGGTTTAGCATTTTATTGAAGATTTTCAGTTAAGAGCAGGCAAACATTTTGGACTCTTGTATGAACATGTGAAGAATTTACTAAACTTCAAAAACAGAAAGAATATTTTTATCTGTTATGTTTGTGGATCTCAGTCTATTATTATTACATATAACACAGTGAACTGAATGCTGATTTCAAGCATCATGAAACAAAACAGCGCACAGCAAGTGCTTTTTGACTAATAGAACATTTTTTGGAAATTACCATTTCAAGTGAAAATATGTTTCCTTTGGAGTTGTAATTAAATAAATTCAATTAAATAAAAATTAAATAAATAAATAAGTCAGAAACACCAGGAAAGTCCAGTACTGCTTACAAGAATCAAGGTGATGAATTTGGCTTTGGGTATACAGATATAATGTTACCTTGCTGTGTATGCATTTTTATGCTTAACTCAACTGTACACTTAGGTGAGACTAGACTTGACAGATATGCTAAACCAGACAATTCTTTTTCATGGAGGTGACTCACATGCAAATATTCTTTCAAGTAAATATTTAATTAGCTGCTGAGATGTAATCATTCAGCATCTTTGCTCCATGCAATTAAAATATATCATAGAGCAGCAGACATGAAGGTCCTATGACAGAGTCATTGTCTTCTGCGGCACCCTAAGATTCAATTTCTGATGCCGCACATTAAGCTTCAGAGGAACTACTGTTAAAGCGTGCTGACCAGCATGCCTAGACAGCTTAAGTCATGAAATAAATAGAGAAAGCAAGCGTGAGACTCACTGGGCCATAGGATGAGAGGAGCAGAGGATGACTTGAAAAGAAACTCTAGAAACAAGTCTGTTTCATGAAAGGATTTTACGTGAAGGAGCATGCTGAGTATTTGTTTCCAAATTTCCAGTAAAATGAAATATGAGGGACAGGCTGAGTTTGTTTAGAAATGGAGTCTATGAGTAGGAATTTTTACCACTGTGGGGCAGTACTCTAAAGATGATTTCCCAGGTACTCTTAATAACATGAAGAAAAGGCAAGGTCTGACTAAATTGGAGACAGGGAGTCTATATAATTTTTTTATGAAGGTCTCTCTTCGTAAGAAAACTCTTGTGAAAATGTGGGACATTGGTATGCATACAAACCAACAGCAACCTGGAGCAAGTGTTACCATTCAAAAAAATGATATCTAGGAAGCCATAAGGTATTAGAAATCATACCTTCTTCAGGGAGAATTTGACTAGAATTCATTCCATCTAATTTTTAGGGGCCAGCGTTGCCTGGAGCTGGACATGATACTTTTCACATACCATATAAAGATACATTCAGAACCAGGTCAAGTGTAATTAATTATCAATAGGGACTTTTCTTTACGAGAGTTAGTATATCCTGGACAAACTTTACTATGGTCAATGGATTTAGCTTGCCTAATTTTACATTTTAATCTTATTTGGTTGCTCATATTGAATGCTGTCTTTAACTTTTTTATTTGGTAAAGCCATTTAGAATCAGTCAGAATGAAAGACATATGCACATTGCTACAATTATTTTATACACAGATTTTCTTCATCCTGAAGGGTATTCCTATATCAAGTGTTGAAACCCATTTCAATGACAAACTGGCCAAATCACAGTGTCTTTAGTAAAATTTATGTATAAATCTTTAGTTTTGTGACTATTTTAATTTATTAACATAGCAATATGGAATGTCTATTATTTTCTAGATTTCCTCACTCAGCTGAGGTGTTCGCTTTGGACTGTTTTCTCTTTGCAAATAACTCTTAATGAGCTTCTAGAAATATCTGGGGGAACACTTTTTAAAATTACAAAACTGACTTCCTCAGCAAAAACATACATATATTAAATTTTTTAAAGTGTATTTCTATTATACTAAGTTTACTATTACTAAATATAATATACTAAATTACTATTACTAAATTACTATTATACTAAATTTAAATTTGGGTCCACATCACAGCCTTCTGTCTAGCATTCCTTCCTAGCCATAGATACAATGATCCTCCTCAGCTGGAAAAAGTGAAATCCACATTTTAACCATTTTTAATTCTAATTGCGAAGGAGAAGGTCAGAAAGATTAATCAAATTTTACAGAATTAAAGCCATCATCTCCTAGGATTTTCCTATTATGTGTTAGGGAAATTAAAGCTTTTATTAAGTTTTCCTTTATCTTTGGCTGAACATTCTGAAATTTTGGCTTAGACTAGTCTGTTTACAGAACTCTAGAGGCAATTTTAATATTCCTGGATTGCCCTGCTGATGTAGCATGGCTTTAGTGCTTTGTTAGCAAGAGTAGCAATGCCAGCAGCCCAGGTTCTGCAATTGGCACTCCCTGTTCCTCTAGTAGTGGCCCACCGAGCAGCACAAAACTTGAGCCCATTGTGCATTGTCACAGGTGGCATTCTCAGCCGGTAATTCATCATGTTCATGCCCATGCATACTTCTGCATCCGGCATTTTGGACAATTCCTATTGGACTGCTTCGGAAGTCAGTGGGTGCTGTTGGATTTCAGTTGCTTCTTTATGCATTCCTCTTATACATCCTGCGGCTGGTTTTGCTATGGGCTTTTTTTTTTCCCCCCTTTTCTGCATGAAATTGAAGAGTCCCTGAGATGGTCTCTCCTAGTACAAGTGATTTTATCCTGTGTCATTTCATAATGAAACTTCCCAGTAAAGTCATAATGTTCTTCTAGGGCATGTGGGAATGTGATAAAACATTCTGCAGATTCACCCTCTTCTTGAAATTTGCATAGAACTTGTACCTCTCAGAAATGACAGTTCAGGAAAGGGTAAAATGTTTATCAAATTTACTGACCTGGTATGAGTTTGTTCTTCCATTCATCAAGCTGAAGGACAGTATTATTTCATCAGCTTGTGGTTCTGGTGCTTTAATCAGATCTTCCCCTTCATCCAGCCTTAAAAGTAAATGCTTTAAGGAATTAAATCTGGTAGGAAGAGCACTGAAGCATGTTCTGATGAATGCTGTCAGGACTGCCATTACAGCCCTAGAACGGTCTTCCAGTAATGCTTTTATTATTGAAATAAAAGCTATCAGCAAGACTGCTGAAAGTGGTCAACCTCTTCAACCTCACGCTAAATCAGAAGCCTCTGTTTGAGCATCCTCTGGCTAGATGTGCATAAACCGGTTTGCTGCACACTGGCTTTAAGATAATAGGAAACAGGCACTCAGTGGGATGTTGTACACAGTACTTCATTACAGTGTTTTTGTGGGCAGGTATTGTCCTGGTAAAGTAACTTCTACTTTCTTCTCTTGGAGCAGAGAAGACAGTTTGGTTTACAAAGCCAGTGTAATCTAATGGATAAAGCAATATAACAGGAGATAAATGACTTGAATTTCAGTCTTGGATCAGCCATTGACCTGCTGGGTAATGAAAAATCAGGTTTTTTTCTCCTTTCTTTCTTGGCTTTCTGTTTCCTAGTCTCCCTCTCTTCTTTTGTATTGCTTCTGGTCTAAAATAATTTTGAGGAGGATTTAAGCTTTGTCTATCTGAAAACTTCATTTCCTATATGTTTGCCTCCTAGGAAAAAGAAGCACATTTAAAGTAGAGACAAGTTTGGTTCATCATTAATTCTGTCAAATGCTAAAGGTAAATTTCACTGTAGACTGCTATATTCCAACCTTAATAATTATTTTAGTTGGAATAGTGTTAATTTCAGAGCTGCATTGTCCAGAAATGCTTTTAAGAGAAAAAGAAATAACAAAGATACTGCAACAACAACCACAAGGCAGTAGTCCTCCCTACTCACAAAGATATAATTTGGCAGAGCAGCACAGGAAGACTGCTTTGATTTTAAATGAGCTGCCTACAGAAGAGAAAATGGTGTGCCTGGAACGTCTGGTTAATGGCCTACAGGAGGTAACAGTATCAGTACTATCGTCTTCAGCAGCAATTCTACAAGTCAAGAAGGATTTTGCTGTGTTTTTCATCTGTTCCTAGCGAGTGACATAGAACAAGCCTCATAGTCCTCTCCAAATTGATGTTGATACCTAAATTACAAATGACAATTGGGTGACTTAGCTTGTGAGGCCATAACAAAGTTGTCAGGCAAAACACAAGAGGATAATAGTCATCATGTAGCTGTCCCATGTCTGAGTATACTCACAACTGGGTCTTGGCATTGGCCATAAGAATACAATCAGTGAAGGAACGGTATTTTCAATGCACTTCCCATTTGTTCCATCGGAATTCCCTCCACAATTTCTCTGCCATTTCAGCAGACATGGAAGAGAGTTCACACAAGTTGAGGACTGTAGTGCATCTTTTTTGAAATGCAAATACCTGATGACGGGGGGGAGATCACAGAGAAAGTTTACCTGCTCTGTGAGTACTGGATGATGTCTTGGGAGGGACAGATGGCCTTTCAAGTTGCCTTTTAGCTTAATTTCTTACAACACTATCAATTTCATGCACCATTTTTAGGTGCCTGACTCAGAAATGAACTTGAACATAATCTGGCCCCTAAAACTACAATACGTATTAAAAACTAGTCCCCTTAATCCAGTGACAACTTGTCACAGGTTTTATAGTGGCAAGGATACTTTCGGCATAAACAGAAATTCCAGGTTATGAACACCTCCCTCAAAAAATTTGAACACACCAGTGTATTTCATGCAGCTGCTCAGACACATACTCCTCTACCTGCTCCGTCAATAGGAAAGTCTGAGACTCAGACACTTGACAGTGACACGGCTCTGTGGGACCTTGGAGGAAGCTTTTACCCAGCTTCAAGAAAGTAAAGAATCATAACAAATAACCTTCAAATCCTAAGGCCTAAATATTTAACTGTATTTATTAAGTGGTCTTGGATATCTTCTCAGATACATGTGTAATTTCTCGTCGAAACAAGGAATTTCAGAAAAAGCCTTTTTTTGAGTGAAATTTTTGAATGAACAACCTTTTATATAATGTAGCCTTAATACATGTGTACTACTTCCATAAGAGACATCATAGTCAATGAAAGAGGACAGGAAGAAATTTTCTTTCTACAGCATAGGTTAATTTAGGAGGCAGAGGAGTCTGAAAACAGGATCTCTAGCATTTTGACCTTGATATGGTGCAATATTTGCAAAGCCAGCAATGAAAAGGAAACCCATAGGCTTTGTGAACAGAAGTCGTGCTGGAAGCTCATGAAGGGAATAGATGAACAGACAAATTCCATTCACCAGCTTTTCTGTCAGTGTGGGGTTGATGTCAGTCTGCAAATACAAGAAAATAAAAAAACTGGAAAACATGCCAAATCCTGCAGTCCTGACTGCCAGAAGCACTGATGTCAACAGCTCTTCCTCAGAGGCTGCCGAGCCTGTGGCAACTGACTTATTCTTCTGGAAAAAGAACATATAACAAAGCTCTTCCCTGTCTGTTCTGAAATGTCCAAACTGGAAGGAACAACTGACTACATAATTACTCAACCAAAGTCTGTGGACAGGGCTCAGTTGTCTACTGCAGCCTTTGCTTATTTTCCAAAAACTGATTTCAAACACATCACTGGCTTTTTTCAGACTATCAGAGCAATGGGAAGAGCAATGACAGCATTAAAACAGTCCTAAACAGAGCTAGGGAGAACCCCCAAAGTACAATTGGAATATCAGTAAATACTCCAGAACGTGGAATTTCTCCAGCAGATCTCCAAGTATGAAGAAGCTGCACATTGTGTTATTTTTGGCTTGAAAATGACTTCAGCCTCAGGAAAATAAACAAACAAATAAAATATCCAAACAAACACCAAAAGATTGGGTGAATTTTAAATGTTTAGGGGGTGAATAAGCTGTGAACCCGAACAAGGAATTCTGACTGATCCAAAATTACCTTTAAATTAAAATTTAGCTTGGAAGTTGTTTCAGTGAGCTACTACTAATAAAAAGATATTTGGCATCCACTGCTTCTCTTTTGTCATTTCCCTTTCTCCCCTGTGCCCCAGGCCTTTTGTCCTTTCCTAATTTGAGGGATCCTTTCAGCTACTGCCTCTTTCTGTTCATCCATTTGTCATAGACGTACAGCCAGTTCTCCTGCACAGTGGCAATGCTGAGATAAGTTATATGTGAATTGTTATATATATATGAGATGTTTTATATAAAAACTGTTGAGATAAATTATATATTTTCCATTTGACATTCCTATTAGAGGGTGCTCAGGGTTATGGGCTTGCTATAGCACTGCTCATAAATTCAATTCATATTTGTCCAAGATGCTTTAATTTTGGAATCACCAGAAAATTTGAGAATCACTCACAGAACTACTGAGTGATAGTGGTGGTACCTCTCACAATTCCTACAGTGTAGCAGTTAGATATCTTCCCTGGGAGACAAGGGATGCCAGAGGTAATCCCTGTTTTGCCTGATTCAGATCAAGGCTTTGAACAAAATTCTTCCTCCTCAGAAAGTCTGATTCAGAGTAAGCTTTGAACTACCTAGCTGAATGCCTTGTGCAGGACTTTATTGAGTTTTCCAGGGTAGTTAACGTCTCTTGTTCTACTTCACCTTAATACTAATACAATACTTAATACTAATACAAATTTGGCCAGAGTGTGCTTACAGAAAATCAGCAGCAGACTGCGTGAGCTACCACAGAGTAACAGCACGCTGTGGCCTCAGGAATAAAAAGCACTTTTGAAAACTTAACCTCAGCTTTTTTGTTGTATAATGAACATTTGTGTTTCTTCATATATGACTGGGTTTGAGGAAACACGCATTTTCATCCCTTATCTGTCATGGGGGAGCACTTTACCTCTATTTTAAGACCAAAGGTATCCTGTGAGCACGTAGGGATCCTGACACAAGGCCAGACACTGGGGTGAGACCAAGCCCCATATCTGCTGATAAGGCAGGTAAAAGATTGCAGGGTGATGAGAGACCTGGGCTAGGGTGCTATTGGTACCTTTCTCTTAGTCAGGTCTTGACTGATTTCACAGTAAGTGAAACAGGTGTGTTGAGCACAGAGTTCCAGTCTCTAGTACCTCATCAAGCTCCTGATATGATACTTCAAATGCAACTATCCGAAAACAAGTACGCCTAACTGTGTACAGCTTCCTGCACAATCACCGATGCAAGACTAACTGGGTAATCCACATCCAGATTCCAGAGATCCTTAGCATACTCAGTACTGTGGTCCTTATTGATTCCCAGTCCACAGATTTAAGGGAAGAGAAACCACCAGCAGATTGTTTTTCCTAATATCTATTTCCTATTTCATAACATCTTTTTATCTTGCAAAAAGTTCCTTTCTAAAACCTGCTGTAGGATTTTTTTTTCCCCCTCGGAAAATCCACAAAGTAACCATGTTTAAAATACATGTGACGTTTATTTCAAAAGATGACTTGCTCTCTTTTAGGGCAGATATGTTCCTGGGGGAAGTATTAGTTCACCAGCAGGGAAGGCTAAGAGGATGTTATAGCAAGAGGCAGCACGTGATGACTTTGGGAGCAGACTGGAGCTGCAGAGCATCAGACTGGGCTGAGCTGTTCCCACCGCGAGCCTGGTTTGGGGAGTCAGAGGTGCACTTGGGAGGCGAAGAAACTGTAGTGTGTAAGTGTGAGCTTCGTGAATCTAAGGTTGCTGACGTTATATATGAATCCTGAAAAATTCTCTTCAGGTCTAATTCCAACAGAAACAAGCATACAATTAGTGTTGCTTTATTTAACTCATATTCTAGTCCCTATGGTATGGTCCTGTCTAGGCTCAACTTTCCTTTTCATGTGAATTTAGAGAGGAAGGGAAACTATATTAGATGAAAAAAATCCCAACAACTTCCCCTTACCACCTCATGTAAACTAGAAAAAAAGAGATGACTTTTGATTATAGAAGTTATAGTTAATGCTAGTTCCTTAAAATAGAAAAAAGCAAAAATTTTTCATTCACCTTTCGCTGAAAAACATGATAATGAATTTGTTTTTGTGGAAACTGGAGCAATAGAAGAAGAGTCATTTTCATGTATTCTTCCCACAGAAAATATGATGTTACTGAGGAAAGTTGTGCCTGAGATTTTGCCTGCTTTTGCTAAACCACAAACAAAAGCACTGGAAAGTTATATGAGAATCTCACTCCCAGTTTTGGTTCTAAGGGGTGACTGAATTACTTTTGCTGAAACTTTCAATCTGGGGAGAAAAAAAAAAGAAGAAGATCAGCCTCCCTCAGAAAAAAACAGACTGGAAAAATTAAACAGGAACAATTAAAATTCAACAAAGATTGGACAACTTTAGCTAAAGATGTTGCCAGTAGCAACAGACATAATGCAATATTTGAGGTAGGGGTGTGTGTCTGTGTGTGTCTGTGTATGTGTGTGTGTGTGTGTGCATACACACATATATATAACTCTCTTGAAACTATTATTGACTTGATTAATACATTTAATGTAAATTATACTTCCAAATTCCTCAGATAAGAAAACTTCTTTTAAACAACTTAATTAGAAAGTTTTAAACAGAGGGATTTTGTATTTTTAATAATTTTTAATTATAAATCCTTTTAATTCCCTTTAAAAAGTCTTTTTAAAAACTTAGTTCATAGCCAGTTACCATCGCTTTTAATATAGCTAGAATTTCTGAAAGTACTAGCAATTTTGTTATAGATTTAAAAGACAAGGAAGTTCCAAGGATAGAATAATAGAGAAAAGTGGAAGACTGCTTTTGCAGAGGTTGCTTTATAAAAAGCTTTATTTTCTCCTCGAAAAGAGACTGTAGCATTACTATATGCAATAGCATTAACTCTAACTTCTATAGTCTATGCACATTTAAATGATTTGAAAGAAAATTTTGAAATAAGCCTACCTCTGTAAATCTTTGTGAAATGTTGGTACTAAGCTCTAAACAATGTGCAATGTGTTGTGATGACAGAGAGAATGAAGCAGAATGATATCGGAATAGCAATCTAGAAACAAGCTTTTGTGATTGTGTAGAACACGTGCGAAGGACTGAGGTAGACATGCTGTTATAGCAACAGGCATATGGTGATTTTAAGAGGGAAAAAAAGACATTCCTCCTTTGACATGCCTTTTTACATCTGAATTATCAGAAAAATGAAATTAGATTGGTATGCTCAACTCTATTTCACTAACGGTGTCAAGTACCCAGAATCCATCTGCAAACAGCTCTTCACTGCAGTGTGAGGAGGAGGCGAGCCCCAGGACTAGCCCCAGCAGAACCAGCATTAAATTCACAAGGTCCCTCAGTAGCAGTTTAGGTCCCACTGTCGCCCCAGCTGCAGACTGGATATCTTAGACTCCTTGACATAACCTGAAGGCCGTCATTTAGCTCGGGCTGCTGACATCCTGAACTCTGAATGAGGGCATCATTCAGTCACACTGAGTTCCAAAAATCTCCTTCCTATCTTACCTTTCCTCTTGCAAGAGAGAGAGAAACAAAGCCCACAGCTTCCTACCACTTGTCTCTGACATATTCCATGCTGATATTCTTACCTTGTACTGTTACACTAGGTAAAAAAAGAAGAAAAACACTACAAAGCTCCGCCTTTCACCCAACAATAAAAAAAGATGAACAATGTCTCAGATAGTAGAGGCCCTGTGTCCAAACTGAGAGTGGTTTGGTAATGGAGAATTTTTTTGTGAGTCTGATTTCCAGTTCCCTTTAACAGAAAAACAAGCAAACAAACAAAAATCTAGTATTAAGAAAATAAAGAAAGCAGAGATAAGAAGCAATAAAATAACAAAATTAATCCCCAAAGACTCCTTTTGTACAGTCCCTGATGGGTGGGTACGTGGCTGAAAGTAGCTGAGTAGAGTGCAGCCAGGATCCTGTACTATCTCCCTCTCCTTTTAGATTTATTTTTACATAGTCTTTTCTCAGCTGGATCTGTTCCGGAAAGATTATAGTAATGACACAAATTAAAAATGGCTGGGGCTTGCTTTCATCTTGCATATTTGTAAGGAACCCGCAAGAGTTGGGGGCAACCTTGCTTTGAAAGAATACCAGAAATTACACTCATCCTCATCTTTGTTACTGTTATTAGACCTCACAAAATACTAAATTTACCCTGTCCCATCCTATCCATTCCAGTTTTCTTTTGAACCAGGTTTTTTTCTCCCGTCTTTAACTTATAGATGAGTGAAAGCTTGTATTTGACAAGCTGTATTTACTCATTAAACATCTGAAAAGAAAGGGTTAACTAGGCTAAGACTGTGCTAAGAAATGCTGAGTTCCATAAAAATCCAATATAAAATCTGGCAGCTTCGTAAGCACACCAAAATGCTTTGGCTTAATAAAGAATAGTGCAAAATGAGGCAGTAATTAGAGATGATTCAGGGCATTCTAATTCCCAAAGCACTCTCCGTGGATCACTTTTCTTAGGGCAAAAAAGTTAATCAAAGAAACTAATATAGAGCAAAGATATGAGGTATATTAAGTGAAATGGGATATTCCATGCTGTCTTTCATCCATGCATATTTTTTTCCTGTAGAGATTTTTGTTAGGGTGAATATGAGTAGCGTACTGCCAGAACTGACTCCTCCATAATTTTATTCTGGGAAACACTCTTAAGTGCCTTCATTAATTTTGTAAATCATTAGGCCCTCTCAAAAATATTTCCAAGAAAAACAAAAATAATAAATATTCCTACAGAACAGCTTCATAAATCTCAGAAAATGCCCACAAACGCAGTGCATGGTATGAAAATCCCCTCCTACCAGAAAAAGCACAGAATGGAAAAATTAAACATAAATGAAGTTATTCACTGATGCAATCATATATTAGAGAAACACTTCGCAATAACCCACTAAACCCAATGAACCCACCTCCTCTGTGCTGACTTTACATTCCTTTGACGAATACTGCATGATTGCACTAACTTGAAACGTCCCAGTTTCTTGTGATTGTTATTATTTTTTAAGCAATCTCTAATTGGACCAGGAAATATAAATAAAATTCAAAAATAGGCTCTATTTAAGGAATTTGCTTATTTAGTTATCCCCTCCGCCAAATGTCACAGAAAATGTCTGGCTGTGTAGTGTGGGGTTGAATTACGAGTGGTGTACAGCCCACACCACATCCTCTTTCTTGTTTCTTAAACAACAACTAAGAAACCACAAAAGGTAATTTTAGGAGCTGACTAGCAAAGTGCTGGACAGTTGGTCAGTAGAAGTGGTCATTTGACCAAAGGTAGGTGTCTGTAGGGTACATCTGGGAGACTGATCAGTGGCTCCAACTGCAGTCACTGGAGAGAAAGAGGTATTTTACATCAAATCAAAGTATAGTTTCTCATCCTAATGGAGATGTCTAAATAGATCTGATGAATACTACCGTAAAAGGAATTATTCTATATATTGGCTGCAAGGAGAGAGAAGGTTCCCTGGCTCAAATATTGTCTTTATATTTCTTCTTCATTGACTTATCTGAGATGAATCCCTCCATAAATGTTATGAAGCTAGTAGTGTTTACTGTTCCACCTTCTTTATGTACTCTGTATCTGACGCTGTTTCTTCCTTAAATAATGTCTTGTCAAGACAGTCAATCCTTAAGCTAAAATTCAGGTTGCAGTGGGATACACTGGCATGCAATGAATAGAAGGGAAGAGGCATGATTCTTGTTTAGCAAGAAAAATACCATAAATACTTGAGGCATAGAAATAAATTACTGAAGTAAAGTGATAACTATGAATAAATCCTTGTAGTCTAAATTCTGTATATGATCTATTCAGAATAGGAAGTTTAAAGAGATCTTGAAAGTCATTCGAACAAACTAACTTGTCTATTGCATCATCCTCTAAAATCACACTGGATAGCTCTTTACAGAATTGAAGCCTGGAGATACATAAATAAAGTTTGGTCAAGATTGCTTCCATAGCAACTCCATCTGCTGTTCCACCAGTGTGTCATATCGTTGCTGAATCCTCTTCTCTGACTCTTCAGTTACGTCTCTACTAGTAAACTGAACAGGTCCAGAGCCACAGTGCTGGTCCAGAGGGTGATTTTTTCCGTATTGCCTATGGGAACAATCCTGGGCCCATGCCATCTCCTGTTCCTAGGCATTTGGCTGAGACGTCCATTTTGCAGAGGTTAAAACTACGTCAGGATGTGTGTTAACAGCTGAACGGTGTGGACAACTGTATGCCAGTGCTTAGACCAGTGCCTTCAGTCTCTTTAGTTTATTAATGTAGTTGTAACCTTAATGTCTCAAACTCAAGCTTGGGTCAAACCTGAGCTGCTTTACTTGACACAAAATGCTTTAAAACACAGGGCAGTCAAAACAAGACATTCTCAACGCCAATAAACCAGAAATAGAAACCCTAGAAGCCACACACATAATACAAATAAAAATGATCTGAAAATCATGAATGAGATTATTAGCCCCAAATTATCAAGACTGCTATGAAGAAATCACAGAAAAGAAGCCCAATAAACAACTTTATTCTCCCAGTTTTAGTTAGTTCAATGCAAAAACTAGGTAGAGTATTAAACACTGCAGGTGTGTGGGTAGTAGACCTCTGTAGTTGTTCCTGATATATTCCCTCCCTTAGTATCTCACCTCCCATTTAAACATTCAACAGAAATGTAGCTCTTCAGTTTACAGCCCATATCCATGAGAGTAGGTTTTAGGCTTTTTGTATTAAAAAAAAAAAAAAAAAAAAAAAAAAAGAAGAAGAAGAAGAAATGGAAAAAGAAAAAATCTAGGACTCATTTATCTCTAGAAAATTCAGGCTAAAAAATCCTTAATCTTTCATTTTTCAGATTTTGGAGCACAAAGAACATTTTTCTCTTTAGCACACAATATGGTTTCTAGATTTTATTCTTCCTTTTTTGCCTTCCTGTGAAGCACAGGAGTCTCTCCAACTAAGATATGGTGAAACATGAGAGGTAATGGTGATCCTACTGCTATTGGAAAATGTGAGAAACACAGCTGATGTTCCTGGCTTATGCGCCCAGAGTTAAACTAATTCTCTTTCCTCTGCAATGTAAAGCATTGCTTGAATCCTAAAATTATCTTGGCATTTTCACTCACTACAGTCCCTGCTATTAAAGGGTCTGAAGACAGAAGTGATGTTTTTGCTCTCTTCTTGTTCAAGTAGCATATGCCCACTTCTGAATCCTTTTATCTTCCACATCACAGGTCTTCATTTTGTTTATAGTGTTTGGGATTATTTACAGAGTGGTTTCTGCTAGGATATTCAGCCTCTCTGCATGAGAATTCAGTAAACTACGGAGTTAGTTAGAAAAATGTGCTGCAGTGGTAATATTTTTGGCTTTTCATTCTAGAAAAAAATGAATGCAATAATAATATATGCACACATACCTACAAGTATGCCAAATGCCCTAAACTATGACATGTTAATAGGGATAACTGTGGGATTCTGAACACACATTTGGCATACCTGTGTAAAGCCACCCAAATAAAATGCCTAAAAAGCATTTTTATGGTGAAATAAATGCCTAGAACTCCCCAAATAAAACAGAATTCCAAATACTAACAACATTAATTGTTATAACATTCTGCCAAGGCAAAGAAAATGGGACAGGAATCAGTGTGTGTTCAGCTGACAGCTCCCTTGTGTTATCATTTGTGATAACTGGAAGAAAAGTGAACATGACAAATATTTTGCTATGGATACAAAAACCAAAATAGCGCTATAGTTTTACCTTGTGAAATGCTATGGAAATTTCTGAATGGACATCAACTTGCAGGAAACGCATAAGAATAAGAAAGAGAATCTGAAATGGTAAGTCAAATCTGATGATCTAATAGCCTGGAATAGGATCTAAAAAATAAAATTGCAGGAAAAAAAAAAAACCATGCAGGATGAGACTACTTTAACAGAGAGTAAGCTCTTTTAGAAAGTTCACACTGTTCTCACCAGATGTGAACAGCTTTGCTATGGAGGACATGGAATAGCCACATCACATCCAATTGCTTAAAGCATCCATATTGCAGGTACTTCAAGAAAGAAGATGCAAGTAACTAAAGCAAGTTGCACAATTTTACCTGAGCCACAATGAACAGTGGTAGCATTCACAGAGAGAAAAGCTACCTGCATGGGCACGCTAGAGAACAAGGGGAAAAGAAGAATAACTGAGCTGCAACAATAGATGAAGAGGTAGACTAATAAGTGATGAAAGCACATTTTCACTTTCTGAACCATGAAAAAAAACAGTCTGTTTCTTAAACAAAGATATTGTTAAGCCTGTCTGCTGGCTAAAAATACCTCCTTCTCCAAAAATGCTTCTATCAATAATTACCAATTCAGATAGAAAACGAGATTAGCAACGTGCACTGTCAAGTGCACAAAGAACTTTGCTATCTCTCCCAGGAAATGAAAACCAGATGAAGACATTGACTGGGTTGATTCCTCATCGCCAGAGTGTGTTTTATGGTATGGAGGCTGCTACTGCTGTAAAAATGTAAAGGAACACTAGTCTTTTGTACCACAGCTATAATGAAGGTTTATCACAGACAGAACATGAAGAAAATGTGATGTAGAGACTCTTCCACATTTCTGAATAAAAACTCAATTATAATATTAAGAAATAAGATTGTAGAAACTAAGTACTGTCAGTGGCCATGTCTGATCCAATAAAGAAATAACCAGTGCCAGATATTCTAGACAGGTATATTACTGAAGAAGGGATAATTTCACTATGATATCAATAAAAGTTACCCTATGAATCAAAAAGAGAGCTAAATAGAAGTTGCTTTTATTTAATTTCAATCTGTGCCATGCCTGTCTCCTTTTCACAGTAGCTCAGGATAAGTGTTTGCTTTAAACACTAATGTTTCCTTGGAATTCATTATAAAAGTATCTTTTGCTTGAGTTCATTCAGCCACTTCTAATTCTACCTGTTTAAGCTATGATCACAAATTTCTACTAGGAATAGTTTCACAAAGGGAACCCCCAGCTCCAAGTAGTAAAATCCAGATTTACCAAAATAGAAGTAGGAATACAGTGAAGAATATTCAGGTCAGAGTACAATGACATCAATCACCAGTCATTAACGGTTGTAATGCAGGTCATGGAAAAATAATACTTTTTTAATTGCTGAGGTTTTATCAAAACAATAAATTCATGCAGAAATCTTAAACTGCTTTCTGATTACTGTAACTTCAAGGTGGCAGAAACCATACTCCAGTTATGTGCTACTGCATCAGATGATTAAAAATTTACTGTAAAACAGCCATCGCTGAGCTCTATAAGTCTGCTTTTTATGGGATAAACTTAAATTACTTGAATCCATAGAGGTGTGCAAAGTTTTCAGTCTCTCTTTCAGTGTCTCTAGCATTGTTCCTGCTATTGCCAGCATCAGTTATCTCATATAAATTTGGCTTTGTAAGTATTCACCTTCACCTTCATAAACCTTTGCATGGCTGATCTATTAATTTAGCAATCCGTTACCCCTTCTCTTTCTCTTCAGTCCTTTACTCCTCATTCTCCCTGAGCTACCCTCTCTTCTGCAACTCTTCACGCTCCCTCTTTCACTTCCGTGTCCTTATTCCTGATGTATGGTCCTCTGCCCTTCTTTCTACGTTCCTTGGTCCCCATAGCTTTCTTACACATCCCCCAGATTCCTGTCAGGCCATTTCCTCTTACATCACACTTTTCAGACTGTCATTATTCCGCTCTGTAACTTCAAATTCTCTGAGGTTTTCTGAAGTTCTTGAATTCATCCCTCTCAGCTTCATACTGCACTGTGCCATACAGTGATGACCCTCCCATAGTTCACATCTCTTTGGTGTCCCTCCTTCCACTGTTCCTATCCTCTTTAAGTTCCTTTTTTATAGGTTGCATTTCACAATTTACTACCAGATCTTCCTTCTTCCCTTTAGAGTCACCCGTCCCATTCCCTTCTCCTGACATCTTGTGATCTGAATGACTTACCTGTTTTCGATTGCCTGAACAGCTGCAAGAGTTGGGGGCAGCCTTGCTTTGAAATGAATACCAGAAATTACACTCATCCTCATCTTTGTTACTGTTATTAGACCTCACAAAATACTAAATTTACCATGATGTGAAGCATTAATTCAAGCTGCTTCTGCTTCAGAAAGATCCTATGATACTGCCTCTGCTTTATTCCTCCAAGGACTTTCCAAGGACTCTCCACCATGTTTTTTCACACTTCCCTAGCCTCCCTCTAAATTCCTCTCTTCTTTCTGACCCTGTCTCGATTGCTCCCTCCTCTTGATCTCTTAAGCTCCAGCATAAGGAAGTAGAGTGATAAATTATTTCTGCTTCTCTTCTCTGACCTGTTTATGCATAGCAAAATCACTACAGCAAAACTGCCTTAGAGGACTTCCTTACTTTCACATGGAGTGGCTGCTGGAAGACGTGGGCTATCTTGGCAGAGCACTGCCTGTGGTTTCAACCCTAATGAATGCAGTGGGAATGGACTGACTTTCTAATTAAAGCCAAATATATCTGATGCCATTAATCAAGTGAGAGTGAACTGGAAGGAAACCCCAGCCCCTATCCCCAAAATAAACCCCAAACCAAAAGCTCAGCAATTGCTTACCCAGAACTCATGATAAAATTATGGGAACTATTGACCTTGAAATCACTGTCTCTGGCTCCTCTGAAAAGCAGATGCAGATTTGTATTTTTTTCCCATAGTACAATGTTTCTTCTTTTTTCTGGCTGATGCATAAGCAGTGACATCTGAAGGCCAAAGGTCCAAACAGCATGTGCAGATTCAAGCCATGCATGGTAAGCATTGTGCTTGTAAGAAGGCAAAGGTTGATAAATCCCACATAATCCATCCTCCTCAGCTAGCCCCAAAGTTCAGTGTGTCTCCTTTGTTTAATGATTATCTTGTTATGTATACTGCACATCTGTTGTTAAATGTCCAGAACATGAAAGCTCGACCTCCTCATTCTCAAAATGCATGGGGAAACCAGTCCAGACCAAGTCACATGGACATCCAAAGGCTTCAATTTTTCTCCTTAGTCTATAAAATGGTAGTGTTGCTTCCTTCTGAACTCAGAAATCATACAGCAGTTCCAACGAAAATCAAGAGACTTCTCAAGAAAAGATTGTGTTACAATTTTGGTCTTTCTTGACTTCTGAGCTTTCCTGACTCTCCCTTTCCTTCTCCATTGTGTGTATGGTGTGTATGCAGTGCTCAGCTGTCACTGTCTACTGCAAATGAATAAGGACATTCTGTCCCTTGGCACAGCAGGTAGCTGCCTCACAAGGTGCATAGATTCCAGCTTCTCCCTAGGCCTCCAAATGCCTTCTGGGACTTCAGGGTCCCTCAGTCTCATATCAGCCTGTTCTGCTGCCTAGGATTCTCCCATCTCAAATTATAGTCCTAACTCCCAAACACAGCAGAACTCAATTTTTCTTGTAACTGCTGATCTGTGAGGGTCAAGTGGCAAAAGAGGCTGCTTCAGTGAGTGTTTCTTTCTGAGCTGGGCAGGTGATATTTCCCGGTTCTCTTTCCTCTTTCCTCTCCAAAGCCTAGCACTGAAAGGGCAGCAGAACAGAGAAGAGGATGGAACAGACTGAGTTGCTGGGCATTTTTGGTGCCCTGCAACCATATTGTAAGAATGACATCAGTTTTCTCTCCTTTGCCCCAAATTCTTTTGGCTGTTGAGAGCAAAGGAAATACCTCTGTTTGCTTTCTGTTACCATAACAGGGAAAACATTCACTAGAAAGGTGTTTTCCCCAAGGCAGAGTTGAAACTTGCCAGAAAGCTGATGGTTCTTTCATCATTGTGAAACTCCTGGCCTGACTTGCTGCAGTCAAAAAATTCTTTAGGTGAAGAAACAATAAGCACTGGTGATTCCATGATTCACAGTTTTTACCCAGAATCCTAAATGAATTATGACTTGTGCCATTATCATAAGAAAACAGTCCTAATATGAAATGGTGGGAAATGCTATTTAACTTCTATGGGGGAAATCTCTTGTCATTACCAAGAGGTTTCTCAGAGACACTGCAATGAGAAGAGACATCCTTTACTTCAGGGCTGGTGCACTGATCACTACCCCACATGATAATCTGACAGCGTTTGCATGATAAGTGTGCTCTACTGAAGTTTAGGTAACCATGAATGACTCTTGGTGAGATCCTAGAAGCTAAGACATCGTTCAATCTTGAATGTTTCTCTTCTGTAGACCTTGCTTACCTTCCTCCCTGAGGGAGAATAGAAAGGTTGGTAATCTAGTACTGGATAAAGAGTCATAGGCTCTCCATCATTTTGCAGCTCATATAGCTGTTTATACCTGTGTTGATCATACATGATCACCTGCTAGCAAATCAAAACAGAGTGCTTTTCTACACTCTACAGATATCAATGGAAGTGCATTACAGGGCAATAATGCATCCATCTTGGTGTGCCTTTTCTTTTCAGTTAAGGTATTTGGCAGATAATTAAACTGGACACAAACTGTGGGAGGCTGAAGAGGTGGAAGCATGGTTCTTGAAACAGAAAGTGCATGTGGCCTTTGGGTTGGCTCCCTGGGAAAATTAAATGCCAAATCAAGACCTAATATTAGGAATGATGGGAAACCTAATTGTTCAGAGGGCCTTTTCTTCCTGAGAAGCCTGTAGGAGGCTCTGAGAGAAGCTCCCAAAATATGAAAGCTCCAAAGATCTTGAGAACAGCACGGAGGCCCTTTTACAGCCTGTGTATTCCATATACATGTTTTGTGAGACACTCTCTAGTAGTAAAGAGGCTTTTCTAGATGAATATCTTGCAGAAATCTTTGGTACTGGAGGGCTGTATTCACTTTTTTGAGGTTTCTTTCCAGCAGACTTCTTCTTCTTCTTCTTCTTCTTCTTCTTCTTCTTCTTCTTCTTCTTCTTCTTCTTCTTCTTCTTCTTCTTCTTCTTCTATTTCTCAATTTATTACATTTATTCTAAGAATCACTGAAGACTGAAGACTTTGCCAAACCTGGACAAAAAGAGGTGATACTACAGATGTGCTGGATGCTTTTGCCATGAGTCCAGCAGCCAGACAATGCATGGAGAGTCCATTTCACAGCAAAACCTGATCTAACATTATGCATTAACCAGATCTTGTCACTGTGCGGTAAAGTGCTTCTGATTTTAATCCAATAAGTCCTCTTTCTGTATTTATTTTACACTTCCATCCATGCTACTGAATTTATATGAAATGCAACATAGTGAAACCATTACTTATATTATGTTGTACATGAGGATAATGTTTGGCTTAAGGGTAAGTCTGTTCTCATTCAGTGAATAAGAAAGTTTGTCAAAGAACTTATTATCTCCTTGTTTAAAAAGAAGCAAAATACAAATAAAATTCCATTTCACAGGAAATTTTCAATATTTCTTTTGTGTTATACAAGGAAACAAAATTGTAAGATTTTGAAATTACCAATAAAATGATATTATGAGAGAAAATTGAGTTAACTGAAATGTCCACACAATTGAAACATTTTACATATGTACATTACTTTACTTACTTAAATTTTAACTTCTTGTTCCATGAAACTGTTGTTTGACAATAGAAAAAAATCCACTCCATTCTGAAACTATTAAAGTGTGATTCATTTCATGCTTTGATCGAAAACACTAAAACTGAAACATTATAAAATATTTTCATTTGAGAAATACAAGTGTTTTTTACTGGGAGAAACACATTTTCAAGGAAAAAATCCTCAGATTCATGGGAGGAGTGGTGATGCATTATTCCCACCTTTATCAGAATCAGGCTAACTTGTTCAAAGTGCTCTGACGCTAAACACATGATTTTTCCCTAGCAGTTGGAACAAACCTTTTCAAACTACCCCTACAGATGTGATTTTGCTGTTGAGTTTGAAGTGGTTAGTGGGACTTGTTCTATTTTAAGAAATTTTAGGAATTTAGGAAAAACAGTTTTCTTCCTTACTCTATGGATCATGTTTTGAGTTTATTTCTACTATATGAATTTTATACTAAATGACACAATAAAGATGAATCTGACTCTGAATTATAGGATACAGCACAGAACCATTTGGCAGATACTGTATGAAATATGTGTAATTTCCTATATAATTTCCTGCTTTTTTATGTTTGAAAACTGCAGTAGGCATAGTCTCCATATGCTGCTTTGTTCCATATGCAGGGCATGATGTATAATTCCAACTCCTATTTAGTGGTGCCCTGCTAATAAAAGATAATGAGATACCATAATATAACAATATAATTTATGAATAGACATCAAATAAAGGTTTGCAAAAGGAGTAAAACAAACAAGCAAGCCAACAACAGAAACAAAAAACCTTCCTTCTTCTACAACTTTGCTTTCCATAGTCTGCCCTTGAAATTAAATCAAAAACATGGAAAGCGCTAATATTAGAACATTGTGAACCAGCTGTTTCTTACAGCTGACTAATTAGTCTGTATATACAGCAAATCAAAAATATTTGTTACCACTTAGGCAAAGTAATTCTACAGGACTTTGCATGTCAGTACAATGAGCTTTTTCTGAAATACAAGGAGTACCTCCTGCTTGGAACAGCAGATCTCTGCAGGCAAAAAACCTAAAAGGTGCTGGAGGGAAGAGAAGACTCTGTCCACACCTGCCTTGCACCATTTCATCCCAGCAGGTTCTCCATTGTCCCTTTGGATGGGCAGGAGCAACTCTCAAAAGCCTCCTTGCTCTGATATTTTTCTGCTTTTTTAGTTGTGTGAACTGAGGCTGGAAAAGTGAAAGGTGAGGAAGGGCATACATACTTCCTGGAAGTTGTTATATGAAAGTGCCTTTCTGTGACCCTGCAACACAGTTAAAATATTCCATATCAGACAGATCTTTATTCTCTGACATGGGGCTTAATTTAATCCTTGCCTGGAAATGTAGAAGTGACAGGAAAGGATTTGATGTTGTGGCTTTATCCGTTGCAATGACAGCGCCCATGACTAGCTATACCTTATACAATATTCTTGCACTTTTATTTTCTTCTTTATCATACCATAACCTTAACCAAATTGTTCATATTTTAATATATTTCCCATAATTCAGAATGGATCAGGGCTTGCTTGTGTATAGAAAATGAGGCTAAACCTGAACTACTGCTGCACCTGTGTTTTAGGTGTCTGTGGTGAAATAAATTGCCATGACAGGTAGGTTGCACCCGCTGTGTCTAGACAGAGTGGCAGGCCAATTACAGGGCTTTCCACAGTCCTGGTGTCCTGGCTGGTGAAAGAAGTGAGCAGGACAGAGCATGTTATAGCTCTTTTCTAGCCTTTAGACCCGAATTTTCTTTCTGTAGAAATGAGTGAGAAGAGGGGGAAGAGGAATGGTGCTTCCTTGGGTCTCGATCCAGTGAGGACTTGGGATCTGCTCATGGTGCTCTCCCAGACATGGGAAGTGGAAAGCAAGGCAGGTCCCACTGGGCTCAATGCATCTCTTAAGTGTTGTGCTGAGTTGTAACTTATGGGACAGGTACTGTTTTTTGTCCTGTGTTTGCACACAGCCTAGCACAAGATGGTTCCAGTACATAGTGGAGACTTCAAGGTAAAACTGAAATGCAAATGACTAAGAGCTGTAGCAATGAGTCCTTGGGATCAATTAGGAAGGAAGGTGTTAATTCTCCCATGGCATGTGCTGAGGTCGATCCGCTGTGGCTTGGACTGGGCCAGCATAAGTCAGCTAAGGGATCAGAGAACTGACCCTCGAGGGCTCCCCACCACTCCATCCCCTTGCGCAGAATGGGAGAACAGCAGAGAATCACACCTTTTAAATTCAGAAGACAAATTAAATAGCAATACAGAAAGATGGGGTTACCAAGAAAACTGTGTGAATGAGAACAGGTAAATGAGTCAAAGAATTTTTAGATTCCCAAACATCTGTGCAACAGACCTTATAATCACTGAAAACTAAATTTTGGGATAATTTGGGACTATCACTATTACAGAAGACCTTTACATACACATAAGTGAACAGTGACCTTAGCTAGTCAGTGCTGGATAGCTGATTGACCTTCACCATACAGCTGAGTTCTGTTTTCTGTTCTGGCCTGTCCACAATGGGATCCAAGATATAGTGAGAACAGTTGCACTAACCACCAGGAACTCTCCTTCTGTTGTGGGATTTTCTATGTCATCAAAACACAAATATACTAGTTGAGAAATACTGGTCGGAAATATTAACTGAAACAAGAATCTCTCCCAGATTATCTTTAGTTTCTCTGCTATGTACTTTCAGTTCTGTTAAATTACATGCTATCATGCTGAGTAATTTCTACTCTGCCTTTGTTCATAAAAGGGAACAATGTAACAGCAGAAAAAAGAAAAAAAAAGAAAAAAAGTGGTCTTTGAATCTTATTTTTAGCCATACTGGGAATTCTGAAGAAGCAGAGGAATCACAGTTCTTCTTCGCAACTGGAACTTATCTATAGTAATTTGGCAAATCATTTTTGTAAATTTGAACATTACATTCACAGTATAAAACAGCTGCAACATAGCAACATGAGTTTCACACCTTTAAGCAGGGAACAATAGTCAGAACTTAAAAAAAAAATCCAAATGTGAGACAGTATTAAAGGAATGTAATAGAACAAATACCCTTATGTGATGGACATAAGTGCTGTAATTTGTACTTGATATAGCTAGCCTTCATCTACACAAAATTCAGCTGGACATTAAAGTGGTAGAAAACATTCCAAGAATTATGGTGGAGTAGCATATAAACGGATCTTGTGTAACAAAACGGTATAGAATCAGGTACTTAAAGAATAGTACTTTTAAAAGTTGTACAAAAACATGCATCACATTTTCAGAAGTGATGTTGGTGAAAATGTCTCTACATAGGTACAGCTAGCTCCATTAAGCACTTCAAAATCAAAGAGCATTTTACTCTTATTGTTGCAACGCAATGGGAACTTTTGAGCTAAATACCATTGTGTCAGAAAATGCTGGTTCACTAAAATTCTTCTAATGATATTAAAATATTTGTTTGAAATCTCATAGATCACTGAATATTCACTGAATCCTAGTGAGAGTCCTGGTAGAAACTTAATAGGTTTGGTCAGACTTGCTGATTGTGCAGTATTCTGAAAAGGCGTCTTCAGCCATAGGTGAATCCACCTGATTGAGTGGCCCCTTATCTGAGAACCCGGGAAGATCATGTGCCATATTTATGGCACATTTAATTATTTTTCTTCAGATTTTCATGTCTTACTCAACAGTCAGTACTTTTGCACTCCTCAGAGTAAATCTGTAGTATGAATTCCATCTATAGTCTGTTTCCCCTCTTTCATAGGTGGCAATGGGTTATGAGATACTATGTGGAAAAGCAGAGCTGAAAAATATTTTATAATTGAAAATCATGAATTCTTGTTATTGAGTATCAGAGCTACTCCTCAGAAAGCCTTGTCCACCCGATGACACAGCTGTATTTCTGTGATCATGGTGATGTGTTCCCCAGGACGCATCAATGAACTATAGCTAAGGTAGCAGGAGCGCGACTGATCCTTTGATATCCTATCTCATAAACCAAGGGCTTTAAAAAAGACAGCTGAACTTCTGACTGGGTCCATTGTTCAGGAGAAAGCTAGGTGAAGCAGCATCAGTACCCCAAAACCAGAATGTACATCTATAGAATGCTTGTTTCCTGTTTGCTTTCAGCATAACCACTGAAGCGATCTTTCAGTCCATGAGTCACTTCCCTCCAGCCTAGGCGTACGACATCACAAAATCACAGAATCACAGAATGGTTGAGTTAGAAGGGACCTCTGGAGATCACCTAGTCCACAAGTTCAAGCACAGTCACCTAGAGCACGTTGCCCAGGACCATGTCCAGATGGCTTTTGAATATTTCCAAGGATGGGGAGTCCACAACCTCTCTGGGTAATGCGTTCCTGTTCTCAGTTATCTCACAGTAAAACAAGTTTTTCCTTATGTTCAGATGGAAGTTCCTGTGTTTCAGTTTGTGCCTATTGCCTCTTGTCCTATCACTGGGCACCATTGAAAAGAGGCTGGCCCCATCCTCTTCATACCCTCCCTTCAGATATTTATACGCATTGGTAAGATCCCCCCTCAGTCTTCTCTTCTCCATGCTGAACAGGCCCAGCTCTCTCAGCCTCTCCTCATACAAGAGATGCTCCAGTCCCTTCATCATCTTGGTAGTCCTTTGCTGAACTTGCTCCAGTAGCTCCATATCTTTCTTATACTGGGGAGCCCAGAACTGGACACAGTACTCCAGATGTGGCTTCACCAGGGTTGAGTAGAGGGCAAGGATCACCTGCTGGCAATGCTCTTCCTGATGCAACCCAGGACACCATTGGCCTTGGCCACAGGGGCACACTGCTGGCTCATGCTCCACTTGTTGTCCACCAGGACTCCCAGGTCCTCCTCCACAGAGCTGCTTTCCAGCAGATCAGCCCCTAGCTTGTACTGGTGCATGGGGTTATTCCTCCCTAGGTGCAGGACCCTGCACTTCTCTTCATTGAATTTCATGACGTTCCTCTCTGCCCATCTCTCCAGCCTGTCGAGGACCCTCTGAGTGGCATCACAGCCCTTTGGAGTATAAGCTGCTCCTCCTGGCTTTGTATCATCAGCAAAACATTCTAAGGGAGCAAATTTTGCAAACCTGAAGCAAGCACCAAAAGCTAGTGGGAAAGAAACTCATGAGATACAATATTTTTCACTTCCTGGCTCTTACCTGAGCTGAAAAGTCAGGATAAGCCTGAAACTTGAAGCCTTGCCCAGAAAGAAAATGCCTCCAAAAAAGTGACCAGCACTCTCTTGCCTCTTGTCTCTGTGAGACATGATCTCCTGGCTTCCTCTGAATGTCTATCAGCCCAATTAGCCTGTAATTTGGGAAATAAAAATACAGTCTGGCAAAGTCCCCTAGAAAACCCCTCCACTTCTAAGTCCATCCTTGACCTGACTATAATTAGGTCACATAGAAACATTTTCCTCTCAACTTTTCTTTAAAACTATCTACTTCAGAGAGTCCATTTTATCTGGGCACCACCTGTTACAGTATTTCATGACCCCTGTATTGAGAAAAATTACTCTAACATTTAAGCTAGATCTTCTTTGCTACAGATTAGGCTGTTTTCCAGTCATGCTGTCCTTCACAGATGTAGTGACCAACAGATTTTTTACAACTTTTTTACAAATTAGAAGACTTTTTTAATGACCCTACTTCTCTAAGGTAAGCAGGCTCAACTCTTTCAACATTTTCCCACCGGTTATGCTTGCTTACGCTATTATCATTCTTACTGCTTTCTGTTGAACTCACTCCAATTCATCTATATACCTCATAATGTGTGGTTTCCAAAGTCCAGATCATTAATGAAGATGTTACACAGCATTGCCTCCAGTTTTGACCACTGGGGAACACCACATTAGGGACAGGCCTCTAGCTGGGCTTCATGCAGCTGATCACAATTCTCTGACCCTGGTGGTTCAGACAGTTTTCAGTCCACCTCACTGACCACTTATCTAGCCCCCACTTCACCAGTTTGTCTATGAGGATGTGATGGGGAGACGTGTTAAAAGCCTTCCTAAAGTCAAGGTAAACAACATCCACTGTTCTCCCCTCACTCACTAATCCAGCCATATCACCATAGAAAGCTATCAGGTTAGTTAAGCATGATTTCCCCTTCACATATCTGGAAATATTATTCAGGATGAGTCGTTTCATCACCTTCCAAGGGATCAATGTGAGGTTGACCGGCCTGTAGTTCCCCAGATCCTCCGTCTTGCCCTTCTTGAAGATAGGAGTGACATTTGTTCTCTTCCAGTCCTCAGGAACACCATGACCTTTCAAATACTATCAAGAACATCCTTGCAATGATATTGGCCAGCTCCTTCAGCACTTGTGGGTGCATCCCATCAGGGTCCATGAACCTGTGTACATTCAGTTTGCTTAAGTGTTCCCTAACCTCATCCTCTTCCACTGAGGCCAAATCTTCCTTGCTCCAGACTTTCCCCCAGTAGCAGGGGCTTGGGATTACCAAAGGATGGTTTTACAAGTGAAGACCAAGGTAAAGCAGGCATTCAGAACACCTGACTTTTCCATGTGCTTTTTCACCAAGACTACTGCCCAGTTCAGCAGCAGTCTCGCATTTTCCCTAGCCTTCCTGTTGTTGCTTATGTACTTGCAGAAGCCTTTCTAGTTGCCTTACATGTCCCTTGCCAGTTTCAACTCTAGGTGGGCTTTAGCTCCTGTAACCCCATCCTCCCTTGCTCATACAGTGTCTACATTTCACCTGTCCCTGCTTCCACCTCTTGTACAATACCTTTTTATGTTTGGGTTTCGCCAGAGCATCTTGTTCATCCATGCAGATCTGCTGCCATTCTTTGATTTTCTGCTTGTTGGGATGGACCATTCTTGACCTTGGAGGAGGTGATCCTTGAACAACAACCAGCTCTCATGGACAGGTGTTCTCTCCAGAGCTGTATCTCATGGGATTCTTCCAAGCAGTCCCTGAACAGCCTTCAAGACTGCTCTCCTGAAGTCCTGGGTTGTGATCCTGCTTTTTGCTTTTTTCCCTCCTCATAGAAATCTAAACTCCATCATCTCATGGTCATCTCAGGCTACCCTGACCTTCACAACTCTGTCAAATTCTTCCTTGTTTGTAAGTAAGAAGTCTAGCAGAGTGCCTCTCCTCATTGGTCTCTTAGCCATCCGTGTTAGAAAGTTGTTGTCAATGCATTCCTGAAACCTCCTGCATAGCTTGTGCCCTGCTGTGTTGTCCCTTCAGCAGATATCAGAGTGGCTGAAGTCCCCCATTAGGACCAGGACTTGTGAAAGTGAGGTTTCTTCCAGTTGTCTGAAGAAAACCTCATCTAATTCTTCTTCCTGATTAGGTGGTCTATAGCAGACACCCACTACAACGTCACCCACCTTGATCAGCCCACTAGTCCTGACCCAAAAGCTCTCAGCTGGCCCCTCACCTGTCCCAAGGCAGAGCTCCATGCACCCTGCTTAAATCATAGGGAGCAACTACCCCTCCTTGCTGTCCTAGACTAAAGAGTCTGTATCCCTCCATGGCAGCAGTCAAGTTGTGCAAGCTATGCCACCACATCTCTGTGATCCCAATGAGGTCGTAGCCCTGTAATGGCACGCAGACTTCTAATTCCTCCTGCTTGTTTCCCATGATGCGTGGTTGTTAATATGACAGTTTGTGCATTTCTTTTTTGTTCTTGTTGTTAAATGTCAGATGTTCAAAACTGAGATTGGGAAAATATTGGGAAGAAACTGTTACTATTCTTAGGAGAACTAGAAGCATTTTCATTTTAACAACAAAGTTACATGAATCTCAGCTCTGAAGTTTGTCCTTGTTAAATCAAATTCAATGTCACAAATGTTTACATAACCAAGGATAATTAGTACATCTGTAATCACTTTTGCTGGCAGTCTATGAAAGAGCTGAATGCTTCAATTTTAGCTCTTTAATCTAAAGTAAAGAATAAGTCAATGTTATGTAATCAAAACTATAAGTATTGAACACAAAATTACCAGTTAAGGTTAGGTACTAATAGGTATCTAGGAATAATAACAATAATAATAAAATACAGCATTCTAATTCTAAGCAAAGTTATTAACTGAGAGTTGGGTTTGCAGAATCTTCATTAGAACATCCCCTCATTTTTTGAGCATGTGTTTGCACAGTAAAAATTAAACAAATATTGACTAGCTCTGAGTACAATGTCAGTAAAATTTTTCTCAGAGTTAAAAGTAGTCCCTGAGATTATGATATAGAGCTTGAGAATAAAAGGTATGTAGAATCAAATGAAAAATTTATTCTGATGGCACCTTTCTCTTTCTTTAATTCAGGAGTGCTTCATCATATATTAAAGAATTCTGTTTCATAAATATTGGTAGGGAGACTGTTCTTCAAGGGACCTTGACTGCCACTTCTTTTGCAATCAATTGTTGTGGGAAATAGAATCCAGCTTAAGTGTTTTCCCTTTTGGGGGCACGGTTTTGATGAGGTGTTGTTATATTTTCCTTTACCTTTGTCTTTAGATATAAACAAGAAAATGTACCTAAATTCTTAAAACTAATAAATTTACTAGAAAAATATCAGACAAACAGTTGTGTACACCAATTTTCAGTTTAATGTATTTTATAAGGGAGGCTGATTATCCTTGAGGGATTTTCTGCTTTTTATTGAGTATATTGAATGGTCCTCAAAACCAATAGTTTTTCAAATGATACCAGAAGAATTTAATGAATTCAAAATGCCTAGGCAAAGCTTTTGGAACCAATTATAGATGTATAAATAAAATGCTGTTATTTCACTGTTCATCACTTTGAGTAGGACCTCCATAAACGTGCACCCACTTTTTCCTTATATATGCTGGTCTGTTAAAGGGAAAAGCTTTGTCTTCTATTTTGTGTGCTATTAGTTATTCCTTATGTTCAGATATATTCTAAAGCTAAATCCTGATTCCAGATGGGATAAGATAGAGGCATATGCTAGCATACCTCCACGATCACCCTTCCCACATCCTAGTTTCCATAGAAGGAAACCCAGGTGGCTGACCCAAGTGGGGAGCCACATTCACAAGGGCTACGTGTAAGCCAGGAAGGTCCCATGCTTCATGTTTACGATACACGGTGCCAATTCTGGGGTGGTTTTCTATGGCTCAGATCAGATGGAGAAGTTGCAATCCTCACTACAATTTTCATTCAGTCACCTACTTCATTCTCATAACCTGGACCAGCTTTAAATCTGCTATTTTCCAACTCATGTTGAGAAATTCCTTGTTGCTTCTTAGTTAGTCCACAAAGTTAGAAGAAAACAACTCTACCACTTCTGCACAATAATATAGGCAGCATTCTTGCCAGCCAGTGACTGAAACTAATGTTTTCCTAATTTCACCACTTCTCCCAATATATTTTTAAAGTCGTTCTTGTATATTTTCCTACTTTTTTGTCTAAACTTTACTCATCTTCACAAATATCAGGCTTAAAGTAACACTGAAGTCATTACATGCCACACACCCAATGGATACCTTTTAAATCGCCTAGAACAATAGAATCTGCCAATATCCAGCCTTCTTAAAGTCCATTTTTATTTAACTGTCATGCATCCATTCTCTAAGTTGATGTATAGCTGTCATCTCTTTTTGGGTTTATTCCTTTGGTTCTTTCCCCTCTGGTAGATACTGTGTTGGTTTCCTGCTTTCCTTCCTTTATGTCTCATATTATACACAAATATGATTTCCAGGATCAGCCACTTACAATTTGATTCTCTTTCGTGTGACACTCACAATGTATTGTGCCTTATTTATGTTATTTTAAAGAGTGCTTTAGGATTTATATATATATATATATATATATTCAGGAGTCTTGCTCATTTGAATGCTTTTTCTTCACAAAAAAGTTAAATGTTTCAGTATGGATGGGCTTTTTGTATGTATAAATGAAACCATCCATACTGGAATAATTCACTTTCTTGTAAATATCTATATATTATAGATATGATAGAGAAATTAAAATGAATAATTTCTCTTACATACTTAGCTGTGTGTCTTTAGGACAGCTGATCTGATTTATATCAATGACTATGTTAACGCTCCTAAACACTGCAATGTTGCTTCCAAAGGTTCCCTATGATCAAGCTTCAGACTGAGATATCTATCTAGAAAAATCTCCTAGTTCTTAGCGTTATATGTTGTGCCCCTATTTTGCCAAACCCTTGATTTCAAGGTTATAAATGAATAGCCCTCTGAAACAAACAGTATGGGCCAAGTTGTTCCTTTAGGGGATTATTTTAGACAGCTGCACAGCAAATAAGTAGTGTGAGGCTTATTTACACGTGGTCACTGAAGCATTCATTTCACTGATTTATATGACAGCAAAAGGTCTTTGAAACTCAAACCCAGCAATTTTGAGCTGAAGTTAAGAAAGAGGATTTTATACAATCCTTCCCCACCCCCCAAAAAAAGTATTAAAAAATCAATTGAAGGATTTGTTGCCAGGACAGATAGATACAGTGCAGTCCTACATCCTGGATGATATTGATCTAAGATGCTGAGTCTCTACGTTTCACACTATAATCATAATATATATTTGCAAAAGTCCTACTAGTACGTGGTATTGCTTCTGGGAAAGGTGAAAGTAAAATACTCTGGCTTCTTTTTAACTAAAATGTGAAGGTAATACTGTGACTAATGCTACCAGAAGGTTATGCAAGTGAAATGGGCTAAATGTTAACATGTTGATTTTGGGACCCCAAATTAAAACAGAGAGGACATGATTTTCATGTCCACTGAACACTTTCTGACCTCATTGACATGATTTGTTTTATTGGTACTCAGCATTTCTTAATTTCATCTACCCTAAATTAAAAATTAGACCTCTAAGTATGAGCTAGTTTTATGCAAGTTCCTACATGGCAAGAAGGAGTCTCCTGGAAGTGTTTTGTCTCATCCTAAAAAAAAGTCATATACAGAATGCCCTGTGTTTGTCATCACTGACTGGAAGGGAAGGGAGTGATTAGTCTGGATGCAGAAATAAAATGTTCTAAAGTTGGTTAACACAGGATCCCCCCACCACTAGGTATTTTAGTGTGAGTAGCTCATAATGGAGTCATCTAAAATTAGTTTCCTATTTTGAAATGTTCAGTTCTAATGAAAAGAGCAGGAGGAATTAAAGATGCTCTTAATTTTCAAGTTCTACCACAACCAGTCCTAAATTAAACAGCAACCCATCAAACTGTCTAATTCAACAGTAGCTTCATGCTACTGGTTTACTGCCCACACAGGTTTAAAATGCAGATGCAACAACAAGGAGATAGCAAGAGGAGCTAGGGAGATGGTGATATTAGTATTATTAGTGTAAGTGATATTGCTGGAATATCATGATGTCTGGGTTTTGAATCCAAGCTTTGAAATATTGTTTTAACTGGAAAGAATTCAGAAAAAAACCCAGCAACAACAACTCACACTTATTTCAGGTGTGGATTAATAGCCTCATTAGGCTCAGCCTGTCTAGCTTATCCAAAGAGTAGGTTAAGAGGAGGAGTGTTCTCATACTTTATAATCCGCTCTACCAAGTTCAGTACACCAGTAGACCAGGGCCAATGAACAGCGCATAAAGTCAGAGAGTGGAGAAGAAGCCACCAGTGACATCTGGTGACAACTGCAGCGGCACGTCTGACTCCTCCTGCCTGGGCTCAGAGCCTTCCTAGCTCTGCTGCTGTGTGTGAGATGCTGGGGTACAAAAAGCTAGACACAACGTGGGCAGGGGCTTTTGGGAGCCACCTATCCTACTATTCAGGAGTAAAGAGAATAATGGGTGTACTACAGGTAGAGATGTGCCTCTTGATTGTATAAAGACTGCGTCCATGCAATGCTACACCCAATCTGCAAGATCTGGAGCTTTGACAAATTCTGAATTATGTATAAATAATTGGGCAAAGAGTGAGTCAACTGTCAGTGAAAGTACCTGTTTCTCTCCATTAAATCTAAAGACAATCTAGTTCTCTGTGTCTATAGTATGTGTCCACGGTACAGGCTCCTAAAGCTACATGAAACAAATCCTGACTATGGAGATATGAAAATGAGTAGCCTGTGTAACAGAAAAGTTTAAAATTTGAAATAACTAGTCGGAATGTCTACTTATAAAAATGCCTTTTGGTGTTGGTGGTGGTGTTGCTTGTCACAGGAAAACCAGGTAAAATTCCAGGAACTCAAAATCACTCGTATCATTCTGGAAGAAAGTGTATAAAATTTCAACTTTCCAGTTCACAGAGTTTTGAGAATGAAACACACAGAAATGATAAAATTGTCTTAATGACCTTGATCAGCTGTTCAACAACTGTTCCTACTTGTAAACCTATTGGCAGTCAGATGCAGTTTGTGTTGTTATATTATCAATGTTATTATTTTATTAGACTTATTATTATTTACCATAAGTAACAGGAAAATAAGTATCTGTAATAATGACTTTGAGATATCTTCAGAGGAATAATTTCTCAACTTCAAAATCATTCAGTTCAGAAGAATTACTGGAATCAGGTATCGTTATGGTAAATGGTACATTTTCACTTGATTTATTAGTCAAAGGCAGAAAAAGATCGTTAAACTCTCTTCTAAAGGCTAAAAACATATACTTATCATAGAAGAAGAAAAGCACGATATTTTATGAACACATATTCATTCAATTTCCTTCACATCTAACACATTCCAACTTCCCATGTTGCCTCTGCAAAGCTATCGAATGGAAAAAAAAAGTTTAAATACTGCTTGAATAAGATGGGATAAAAGGCTGGGGTATCCTTAAACAGGTTGCTTTTCAGGACTCTGAGATCTGTCAAATCAACACTGATACTTACGCATGATTCTAGATTAAGTCCACTTACATAAATGAAGTTTATGGATACAGTCAACTACTACTGACTGTAGTTTGAAAGCTTTTCACAATAATGCCCTTGAGAGTAAATCTCCAAATATCAGAACTTCTCAGAATTTAATTCAAACTATTAAAATATTCTATACAATTAAAGCCCACCTTCTGCATCTTGCAAACAGAATGATTTGTATTATTTGTCTGTCCTTTCCTCCACTTTAAGAAGAAATCTTTCTTTGTCCTTTGAAAAAATAAATCTTATTTCTACATCATTCTGAAATGAACTAAATTATTTCTAGCAAATAAATGAATATCGTGGCCTTTTTTCCCCACCTTATTGCCCTATTGTTGGTATCATTTTGATTCTATTCTGGGCTAAGTCTACCTATGGCTTTTCAGACCTTCTCCAAAATGTAGTAAAGACAATGAAATGTGAGTGACAATACATTCCAGGTCTCTACTTGCACACATATTTGTCAGTCCTGATACAGATAATGGTCAGCCAGCAGAGTTATTTCTTTAAAGTGCCTCAGTTCAATGGCTGTTTCCAGAGGGCAATTTCCTGAATCATCAGTTCTAATCAAAGCACAAAGCAGAGAACAAACTCTGCATTGGCTCATTCCTTCCCTTAACTCTTTCTCCCTCAAATCCAACTCTAAGTAAAAGTCTTTCATAATTGCCAAATATCACCCCCAGAAAATGCATTTTTAAGTGTAAAAAACTGCTTGTAGGCTAAAAATAAATAGAACAGAAGCTGGGAAGTAGGTCAAGTGGACAAGTGCAAATGGCTTTCAAGTCAGCTACCGTGTGGAAGCCACATATATGTGCTCCGCATGTGCTAAGACGGTGCTCTCTGTTACATCATCCTGATATCACTGGAGCCAAACAGTGATGCCTACAATAAATGTATTCATTAATATCAGTCAAGGATATGATGGCATTATTCAAAGACTTTTGCTAGGAGAAACTTTTATTTCAGTCAGGCTCAGAAAGCCTTCTCCCTAAGGTAGAGCAATGTATAGGCATGCAGAAAGAGATCAGAGAAGACAGGAGATTCCTCACATTCCTCCATCCCAGTCTGATAAGCTCAGTCCTACCACGAGTATGGTAGCTGTGAGAACTTTGGGAGAGGTCAGAGATTTGCAGAAGGCAGTGCCCTCTCCATAATACCACTCTGCTTCCTTGGACATCTTCCTCACCGCTTGCAGCCTCTGTACAACAGAAGGCACACACAGACCAGGGCTGGTTTGCAAGATGATCATAAATGAATTTTACTGTCACCAGGATCAGGGCCTGCCTTAGGAAGTTTCACTGTGGAATACAGAGCAAACTCTGCCCACTAAATCAAGTGATAGATGTACATAATGTAACAACCATTGGAATAACTTCATAAAATCCTTAATTTGTTTCCCATGCAGAAGAATATTTTTCACAAGCGTCATCCATTGAGGGCCCACAAAAATAGCTCACATTCTACAGGCCACACTCAGCCAAAAAAGGCCTTGAATTCAACTGAAGTTTGTTTGAGTATAAACTGCGTAATTTGGTCTAGAATCCTAATGGTGTACAGGAATACCAAGGAAACACAAGGTCTGCAATATTCGTTGTAATATAAAGGTGATGATTTTATGCATGTCTTTACATACATCAACAAAAACAGTATGATTGTGTGATGATGAAATATTTTGCGTTCAACCAGCTACTAAGATATGAAATAGCAGATAAAATATGATGACACATTTAAACAGGCAAGCCCAAATTGTGTCCAAGGGTGCTATAGACATCCATGGATAGCTCATGTTAGTTTCCTATAGCTCTTACAGCAAGAAGGAAGCTACAGTGGAGAAGAGAACAAATGTTGTGCCACTATTTAAGTGGAATGACCCTTGTAAGGGGAGACATCAGCCTGATATTGATTCCAGGCAAAATAATGGAACAAGCAATATGAGACATGAGTAATAAAGAATTAAAGGAGGGTAATTAATATCAGTCAACAGAGTTTGTATAAAATAGATGTTATTAAACTAACATAATACCCTTTTAATGAGATTACAAGTTTGACTGATAGAGGTAGAAGTGCTGGTAGAATACAAATGCATATATATAAACCACAGCAAGGCATTTGGCTTCTATTTGCATGACATGTTGATTGATAAAACAAAATGGTTTAAAATCGACATGATCCACATTAGATGGATGAAATAAGCTGATGAAATGTCTCTACTTGTAACTGTAAAGCAGAAATCATCTTGAGGGCATGGGTTCCCAGCAGGATTCACAGGCATCCTTGGTTCAAGCAATGAATTATTTCCAAGTCAATTTTAAAGAAGAAAGCACAGAGTTAATTGAATGTACAGATTACCAGATTTTAGGGGAGAGGTAAAAAACAGAGAAAAAGGGTCACCATAACTGGATTATTTTTTCACCTTGACATAAACAAATAATATGATTTTAACGTAGTTAAACGTGAAAAAAACATTAGCTGTTCTTAAAAATATCTTGATTTTCAAAGGACTTTTAAAGGGCTTTACCTGATCCGGTAGATGATCAGATGACTGCAAGTCTCTGATCTGATGCTTTTGCACTTGTCTGTCCTTGGCTCTCTAAACAGTCAAATGTAAATAAGTGCAGACATTTTATTTTGATTAGCCTACTGGGTCCATTCCTGGCATATCATAATGAAGAGAAGTGGTAGATAGTTAGAATGACCATTTCAGTGGATATTTAGATACCTCAAAAATTGTCTCAAGCAGCAGAAACCCACATAATTTTAAGTACACAATGATATTGACATTCAAATGAATATATGCTTTGTGAATTTTCAGCAGATTGTATTTCTGATAAAGAAATTCCATTTTGGGATTGTTTTCTTTCATAGGTTGTTTCATTTCTATATAATTGGTATTTGTACTCTTTTTATGTTGCAAAAATCAATAAATGATAATTTTTATGTCAGTGTGGCTTGAAACATCTTATGAAATAGTAGAATCATGGAATCGCTCAGATTATGACAGCCTGCAGGCAATCTCTGGTCTAACCTCCTACTCACAGCAAGGTCAGCTCTGAGGCCAGACCAGGTTGCTCAGGGCTTGATCCAATCAGATCTTGAAAATCTCAAAGGTCGGAGACTGCACAGCTTTTCTGAGCAACCTCTTACAGCGCTTGGCTGTCCTTATGGGGAAAAAGTTTCTCCTTACATCCAGAACTTCCCTTATTTGAATTTATGTTCCTTGTCCCTTGTGCCCCACCATGCATCACTGTGAAGAGCCTGGCTCCATCTCCTCAATAACTTCCTCATAGTTCTGGTTCAGGGCATCAGATGTTTGTGTTGTAATGAAACATTTTTGTCCTTTGCACAACATAAGCAGACACCATGTTTAAAAACTAGATCCATAACCCTTCCATTAGCAATCATTTTAGCACAACTCCCACTAACGTTCATTGAGGATTTTGGTGACACCTATTTGCAACATACGTATATAATCACGTCAGGACAATACAAACAAGCTTTATAGTTGAACACTAGAAGAACTATCTTCATAGTTTAACAAAGGAAAAGTTAAGGCATGACCTGATAAGGGGGAGGATGAAATATGGATGTCATCTTCAATCTAGCAGAGCCCAGCAAAAGCTCAGGGCTGGCTGTTGAAAACAAGCCAACTCATGCCGGAAATAAGGTGTACACTTTTAACACTCGAGATAAATAGTGCTTCAGACAAGCTGCCTGAGGTCATGGCATATTCTTCTGGAAATTTTAAGCAAGACTGAATGCTTTTTTATTCCCCCCCCCCCCCAAAAGACATGCTCTACTTCAAACAGGAATTAAATCAGGAACGTCCTGTGGCTTGTGTTATGCAGGGGGTCAGACAAGATGATCACGATGGTCCCTTCTGGCCTTAACATCTATAAATCTAAATGGAACATAGCACCAGGAGAACTGAAATACCCTCACAGATTTAATAAAAGCCAAAAGCACATGACTGACCCAGAGGCAATTTGAGAGCTGCTGGCATGACCGACTGCTGATAATGTAGGGCTCTGCCAAGTGGCCAGACCCTGGCACCGAGAGAACACATTTCACAACCTGACATCTGGGATCTCAGGTATTTCTGTGTATCACATATAGCAATGCTGTGGGCTAGAGAAGATGAGAAAAGCTTTAAGCTAACAGGAATGTGATTCTTTTAAAGAATAAATAGGAGAAAATTTGGTTTGACTAATTTAATCTCCTCACAATTAAATTAAATAATAGGGCCTATTATTTGAGTATCATACTATTTAGCTTTTATTTATAAATAAATATCTGCTAGTTATGAACACTACATATCAAATTTATTCGAAGATTCTAACACCAGTATTTGTTTCAAATTCTTAGCTGGAAACCTTATTATTAACTCTGCAGTAGAAAACATGGAAACAATAAAGGAAGAAGACATAGCTATAGAAGACATAGTGGCTGAGCCTGGATTTTTCCTTTCCACATCTCTACACACAGCGAATGAGCCAATTTTATTGCTTCATAGTTGCTTTCTTTTCCTTGACCACCTTAGCTCTATTCCTTTCTCGCATGCTGGAATCACATCACTAATTTCAAAATGTTTACCTGTGATTTAAAATGAGGTATTTCAGGGATACAGGGGTGAGACTGAGCTCCTCTAAATTTAAAAGTACACAGCGTAAATGCCTGTTTCTGGTTTACTCCTCCAGGGCTCCCTCAGCAATCAGTAAAGAGGAATCGGCATTTTTGAAGTCTGATTTGTCTGATCAATTTTGGATGGGTATTTGAGGATGAGATGAATTTCTCAGATTAGTACTCTTCAGCCTGGAAAAGACATGACAGAGAGAGGATGTGATATAGTAGAGGACTACAAAATCATGAATGGTCCACAAAAAGTAAAAAAGGGTCAACTGTTTAGTGATCCTAAAAAAAAAGAAAAAAATAGAAGGTATTAAATGAAACTGACTGAAGCTTCACTAAATGAACCAGATTGAAAACAAACAAAAGGAAGTGGTTCTTCATGCCACGTACAGAAGTCCTGTGGAACTCCTTGCCAAAGGATAGTGCAGGTGCACAAGTGTATGTATGTATGGGTGTAAGAAAAGACTGGACAAGGGCAAAGACTTGGAAAAGAAACTCTTTCGCAATTAATAAGATCTCAAAAATACATCCAGTTCAGGAAATGCTTTGAGCTGAATTAGCTGGAAGCCAGGAGAGTATTCGAAGACAATGTCCTTACTCTCATGTTCTTACTCTTGAGGGAAGTGGGCCCTTGGCCAGATTAAGTATGGCTGCTGTCATGTTCACACATTGACTATAATGGATGAGTTGAGATATCATTTTGAGATTACAGTTAATGTCTACATTGTAGATGACTACATTTGATCAGATGAATTCCACACAGAGTGTCTTTGACAACAGAATCATCTGATTTAAAATAGGTGGTATGTGGGAGGAAGAGAAGAACCAGCCAATAAAGTGCTGGCTTTAGCATTTCTGTAGGCAGCTTCCCACCACAGTTCTGCTTGTACCTGGTTCCCCCAATCAACTGACATAATCAAAAGAGTATTGGACTTCAAATATTACTCTCTTTGCTAGTTTTTTCTGTTCCCAGTGGCGCCTGATTCTCTCTGTTAATTAAAAAAAGAGGTTCAGCTGATTAGACCCCTCAGCTTAAATACATTAGATTAATTCCATACTTCATTTTTAGAACAGGTTAAAAATATTTTGCTCTAATAAATGGTTTTTGTTTGTTTATTTGTCTGTATATATCCATTCAGGCAGAACAGAGACAGTAAGGTGTATCTGGACTATCTTCCTGCCAAAATAGAACTCTTCTCTGTCTCAATACTGAATTTAAAGTAGTTGTATTAGGTAACATTCATCTGTGAATTTACAAGAGCATCTCAGCAGCCTGGTGATAGTTTCCACTAGTACAGCCATTGACTATCTATCTCATTTTTATACAGACTCCTAAAATAACAAACACAAAATTCTCTACATTGTCTCCACTTTCCTATCATGCTTGACCTCTTGTAACACAGCTTGGTATATGCATATCATCATATTCTGTTTAAGGAGCTGAAAGGTGTGTATGGTTGTCCTTTTGTCTTAACTTACTACTCCAATAAAAGTCCTGGCAAGAGGCAATACTACTTTTACAATCAGAGTAAGGAAACAGTGCTCAAAAGGCTCTGCAGAGTTCAGGGCTCTCCCTCGCAGCTGCTCTTTTCTTGCTCCCCATGGTACTGCTTCATGGTGGTTCCTTGATTCCCCTGACGGAGCTATAGAGAGAAATCTGAGTGATGTTGGCAGGCCTGGACTGCTGCCCAGTTCTCTTTCACCTTTCCCTTCCCTCTCTAAACCTGATATCAGATATATACTGAAACTCAATGTATTCTGCAGCATCTAGAATAATGTGTCATGTACTTGTACTACAGTGTTACTGACATATCAACTGAGGTAACAGGTGTTTTATACATATAATACTTGCATACCCTGAGAAGCTAAATTATACTTTTCTTAACCCCCCCAAAAAAAAGAATCCAAAAAATGTAGCAACATTATTCAGATCACTATATTCTTCTATGTTGATCACTTTAAATTTTTCACACAAGATTTGATGCATTTAACAGCAGAAAAGCTTAAAATGAGTGAAAAAAAACAGCCCTCTAAACTTCCTATATGCTTTTAAACAGAATGTGGAATGACGGGGAAAAATAATAAAAAATAATGAAAAAAGACTTTTTATTAAATTTTGAGGGATAGGTGACCTTACCTACTGTAATGATTCTCATTGTGTTGCAAAAATATTCAGCATCACAGAACATAAAGAAATAAATCTTCAGCTAGAAGCAGAGCAGAAGCAGAGCAGAGAAGTTTTAAAATATCAAGTTCATGTGTGCAGAGCAAACTGTTGTTCTCAAACTTATTACAGACTGAAGTGGATATAGACTGACGTGGATATAGACTGACAGGCACTTTTTGTGACAAAATGTATGCATGTCTTGAACACAGAATACATAGAGATGATCTTTGGAATTATGTCATGCTGTACCATACAAGCAAAAAGAATTTGCTGAAACAAATACATTTACACTGTAACTGAAGGGGATGAAAAAAATCCTCTGGTAGGTGGTAGTGATAAACAATGCAGTTTAGGGTGTTGCTGTATCTCAACTATTGTTCATGTACGTTGAGCTGATCATAAAGGAGGTAACTTCAGAATTTATGAACAAATTACAATGCTGATTTTGCTGAACACATTACCTGGCTCACTTCAGTGTATAGATAGTAAGACCCAGCAAGCAACAAGCAAATCAAAACAAAACAAGTTAATGGTTTCATCAATGAAGAGAAGACAAAAAATAGTTATTAATGTTCCAGAGGGAGCATAATTTCAGAAAGAGAAATATTAAAAGAAATAAGCCAACTTACCTATCAATGACTTGCAATGAAAATGATACTACATTAGACACCCAGCAATGCCGACCAGTGCTGCTAACAGGTTTTATAACCTTGAAATGATTTGGGAAAATAGCATCATTAGCACTGTCCCAAAAATACGATTTTTCAACACTGTCATCTTGTCTGTTCTTTCTGAAATAATCATAAAGATTTTCAGCAGTAATTAGGAAGAACTATTAACCATTTTAAAGGTAATGATTGCAGGAATTTTTAAAAATATACTAGGAAGCTTGTTACATTGGAATTTCCAAATAAAGGAACCAATGTCCTGAATCTACCATGACAAAAGGATGAGGATAAACATATTCAGGATAAACTTTAAGTGTAACATCAATATGACCTTTATGTCTAGTGATAACATGAACACCATTCAGGTGGAGAAGATGAACGAGAGCTGAGGAAACATTACATAGAATAATAGGGAAAGAAACCTAGTCCATCAACATGACACTTAAAATCTGAAGACCATCATAAAACTGAAATAAATGACAGAAACTAGGGAACAGCCCTTGAACAGGATGGTGCAGAAAAGTAGACAAGAACAAGAGAGAAATAATTCCTTTTCACAGGAGTTATTATAGAGGGTTTTTAACTCTTCAAGGAGAAATGAACAATTGGTTATTTTCTCCTCAGGATTTATTTCGTTTCTCGCTATACATAATTTACTTGTTCCTTGCTATGGGTCTATAATTATTCTCTAATATGCTGATTATCTGTAAGCAATACTAAACAACATAATAGTTTTTTAAAAAAACTATGATATAAGACAGAGTGAGGGGACGTCAGGGACTGCTTCATAACAGCCCCCCCCCCCCCCCCCCCCCCGTTTAATAGCATGGATCTCAGATTTAAGGACCAGTGTGAATAGTAATGAAGAGCGGTTCTGAGAGTCTGCTTCTTAGTTCCCTAAGGGACTTTGATCCAGTGTTATTAAGATCACTGGAAGTCTGTCCACTAACTTCTAGGAGGACAGGAATAGGCTCTTGCTTCCATAACAACTTTGTCTCAAACACCCACACTCTATATTGAAGTGTTCTCTTTTTATTAAAAATGTAGCTATTTTTTGGTAGTTCTCTAATAAATATATACAAAACATTGTCCAAAGTTGTTGTCTTAGTATTTTGTATTCATTTTTAATTTCAAGTAATGTATTCATTATTTCGTGTTTAGTAAATATCACTGTTTGAATAGTCATTCAGATATACGTGCTAAAACCATGGCCAGTCAAGCCTGGCTAATGTTAAACATCTATTTAAACCTGATTCTTCAACTGAATTCTCTCTGATCTGAACAGTTGCTTCACTGTTCTTCAGAGAATGGATTTTTAGCACCAAATGTGAAGTGCAGAGTGTGCATCAGCATCTTTTACATTAACTTTTTCCAGAAGACAGAAGAGGAAAAAAAATCTGACTAAATATGTCTGAATGGATTCAGCTGTATGAGCACAATCTATTCATTTGCCCAGGAGAGTCTGAATGACATAGCTAAGCTGAAATGTGGCTAAATGCCAACTTAATTGAAACTGATAAATATGCATATGAAGAGTAACAGACAGCCGGTTTATTGCTTTTGTTTTTTATTTCCTGTAAATTCTGCTCAGTGAAAGGTGGCTAAATCTTTTTTTTTTTGATTAAAATAAATCTCTTTTTTTGACTTTTATTAAATTTAATTCCATGTGATGCAAGTGGCTTGGGTGTTCTTTTAAGGGTATTGCACCTGCCTCCTTCTAAGCCTGTAGCCAGATGTGGAACAGCACAGAGTCTAAACATGGAGGGTTCACTATAAGATAGCTATATCTTAGTTCAGCAGATATCTTTGAATCTGAGAGTATGGTTTTCCTCAAAGAAGTTCACATAATTTCATGCCTTCTTATCACTTTCTTTAATAAAAACACATCAAAAAAAAAGGTATGACATGATATAATATATTAATGAGAGGTATATTTTTTGCAGTAACTTTCAGTTAAGTAACCAGAAACTTGTAAAGGAAAAATATTCATGCCTCCTTTTCATTTTTTTTTCATAGAAACATATCAATACAAAGGTACAATGTGATATAATGTCATACTAAGGAGAGGTGTATTGTATTAGCTTTCACTTCTGAAACTAGAACTTGTAAGGGAAGTGACTTCATTTATTCATGTGGGAACTTCTGTTCTTTGCACAGATTTTAGCTCATTTCTCTTTCCCCTGATTCACTCTATCCCCCTCCTACCTGCTGCCCACCTGTTGGGACTACAGTTTAGTTTTAAACCCTGGTACAGCAAATATTCTGCATGTAACTTTAAGCATTGAAATATTCTTGCACGGTTTAGTAACAAAACTCATGTGAAGATACTACAGGTATATGTGAATGACCATGATTTGTATAATTAGCCCACTGAATGAGGAAACTTGAGCACAATCCCTAGCCAACACGTAATCACAAAGGCAAATGGATCTGGATAATTTACTGTTAACTATTATTGGTAGTTAAGAGAAGCTTGCTTTAACTGTGATTTCACAGTTGTGAGGTGCTCTGTAAAATTCAGTCTTTAACTCTGGCTACTGAAGAAACCTATTTTTCCTTATGTGGCTTTTGAAATGGGTACTATTATGGTAATCTATTCTGATCTCCTACACTGCACAGACTATAACTTTTCACCCAGTAATTCCTAACCTCTGGATGAGCTACAACTCTTCTCTCAAAAAGACAAACTTTGTTTACACTTCAGTGACAGAGACTCCATCCAAACCTTTCATAGTAGTTCCAGCAGTTAATTGCACTGGTTGCTTTATAGATGTGGTTGGTTTCTAGAGGAATTTACCTAGCATTTTCTGACGGTCTTCGGATGTCATTATGACTTCGCTATAGCAACTAGCTTTCTGCTATCAGAACTCTTTCCCGAGTACTACTGTAATCATTTCATGACCAGTAAATCTTTTCTTTGATAAACTAAATGGATAGAGGTGTTTAGTCATTCAAGGATTTCCAATATTTTTAGATTTTCTTCCATCTCTGTCCTGAACTCCTTCAGTTTCTCTAAGGCTTTTAAACATTTATTTCATCAGTTCATATGTTGCAGTAATTGGCCTAGTAACTCCGTACATAACCTCCTGCTTCTACACCAGTTGTTATGCCAGCTGCAAGTGGAGAAAGTGCTTACCAGAGAACTGAGGATGATCATGCAAGTGTGACCTACATTCCTGTTTCCTAGGTACATGGGTTTACATTTGGCTTTAAATGAGAAAAGCACATCAAGGGGCTCTTTGGAAATAATTTTTACACATGATTATTTCCTTTCTCTCAATCAAATTCACTCATCTGCAAATTTCATTATGGTTTTATGTTTGCTTCCAGTAAAGAAATTGATCAACATTGGGCCACAGAGATTCCTTCAGGACCTCGCGATTGTCACATCCAGGTGTTAATATCTGAAGCTGTCTCCACCAGCTGTTGCATCCAAATTACAGCTTGGGCCACCTGTATTCCCTATGAATTCCTACATTAAGATTTAACACTCAGTCCTCAAGGACGGCATATCAGACCAAACACCTCATGCAATTTAAGCGGGCTAAAGAAATACACCTTATACACGAAACCAAGAATTCCCTGTTAGTTTAATTAATGTTTGAACAATCTAATCAAATATTTATTAGTCCAGTGGTAATGACAATAAAACTTACCCTACAAAGTATCCATATATTACATCTTATTCTCAATAATAATATAGTCAAAACTGATACAGACAGACTTCCTAGTGTTTCCCCTTTCTCTAGTCTTATACTTACCCTTTCACTTCCCCTCTGAATCTTAAGCTCGGTGAAAGGTTTTTCTCAAGAACTGGGGAGAAGGGAGGGTCAGGGGTCACCAGTGTCCCAAGTTCTTCCACTACTCTCTAAAGGAGTGTGACATTGATGTTTTCCACATCTTAGCTCTTGAGGCTGCTTGAGGTCATTTTTATATTTTTGCCAAAAGTCATCTTACTAGCTCTTTCTTTGTTGGCTATCCCTAAATCCAGTTTTATCCAGTCCCTATGTTGCATTCCTTTAATGAGCAGTGAATGATCACTTTTGACTTGTTTATAGACCTGGGGCCTCTGGTGTCATCTTCTACTGGCACTTTCAAGGCCTTATAATCTTGTGTTCTGAGGCCCTGTTTTTCTACAGCAACCTGCAAGCCGCATTTTCAAGTTAACCTAAATAATGTAGTCATACATACATTCTTGTCCTAGGATCATTAATAAGCCATTTTACAAAAGCAGTAATCCAATAGAAGACGGAGGTACATAAAGACACATACAGAAAGACGTGCAAATGTAGACACAGTGCTCTATTGGCTACTTGCTACCACTATCTACTAGTTACAGTAATATCACTGGTATCTTTTTTAAAACTACTTTATGGCAAAATCCACGCCTCAGCTGGACATGAGTCCCTTTTTTTAAAAAAAAAGAAAGTTCAATTATTCTTATGCTTACCTACCTTAATAAGAAAACAAACAAGCTAATAAACCAAAACAACCCTGCTTTGAACGAATTAACCCAGTAGGTAGCAAGCAAAGAAACCTCTCTAGGTATAAATACTCTGTCATCTGCAGATAGACAAAATCTTGCCCTGGTGACATTTGAAGTCAATTCAATCTGGGTCTGGTTTGGTATGAAAACCTTGTAGCTTTTAGTGTAGCTCTATATCTATCACCTAATAAGTTTTCAGTTGGTTTTATCTGTTTGAGCACTGCCCTTACTAAATATAGCTGCATAGTTTTTGGATCAGAGCTGTTTTTTTTCCTGGCTGGCTTTGAGTACGGGGAGGACTTGGGAAGAACAAATGCATGACCACTTACAAAAGATAATGAAGAGTATTTAGATGAATACAACAATGTTTGGAGAAGAGATTTTCACTTGGGAATATGTGTTCTGAGGGACATATGGATAATTTCTAATTGGTCTATAAAAATAACTAAGAAAAGAAAATATTTTATCAGCAGCCTTTTTTTTTTATTGTGGGACACAAAACTTTCCACTGAGGGAAGGATCACCAGTATGGTTTTTGTCTTGATGGATTTTGGCATTTCCGGGAGAAAGAAAGATTCAGAAATTAGCAAATGTTTAAAAAGCATTGATCTGCAGTAAATCACTACATCCGAAGTAAATATCAATCTGAAGTCTACTGGTTTGCTCTGCATTTACATCTGCACATCTCCAAGAAGCATTTTGCTGCAGGGAACTTGCTCAAAGAAATTATTTGTTAGAGAGATTTTTAATGGGGTAATTATAAAATATTCAGACACATCAACTAGCAAATCACTTTTGAGACACAAGATAGATCAAACAGGTGCTTTTGTTTTATGTACCTCTGAATCCCACATGAAAAACAGTGATAGGTTTATTAGGTTCTGCCCATAACCATGCCAATCATGCCAAATATGTATTCTCGTAAACCTATAGTTTAGACCAGATGTTTCTGACATAACTCTGTTTGGTTCCTTAGATGCAGAAAGATCATCTTTCCAGTTAGGCAAGTGCAGACATCACATTTTGACAGCATAACAGTCACGTTAAGCTGTTCATCAGAACACCTCCTTTCTTTGCAATGAGATCAGTTCAGACTGCCTGACAAAATTTTCTTAGCATAAAGGTTTGTTGCAGGTGATGAAGTAAATTCACTCCTAACTTCTATAGACTTGTAGTTGCTCTGAGACTATTTCTACCCGAAAATGGCTCAAGAGAATTAATGAACTTCCAAGTTCCTGCTATTTAATAAACTATATCAGATTGTTTGGTGGGCTCTCTGCTGGGCCGTTTAGAAAGCAAAAAATCATATAAAGTACGTTAACATTCCCACTGTTGCACTTCTCATTATGCAGGCTCAAATTAGATGTATGACAGTAACACTAACAATCTCACTTTGATTTGTCTATGACAGTCTGGCTTTATCCCCTGATCACAGCATAATGCTTTCATAGCTGAGACATAAATATTTCTGGTTAGTGTTACACACCAGTGAGACACAAAAAACACTTTTGGTATAGGTCTACAAGAGTTAGTAATTTCTGAAAAACAGATATTGCACCACATATATGTAATATACATATATTAATGCTAAGTGTCCAACAGAGTTGGGCAAATAGCCTGAAATCTTTCTACCAAACCTAATAAATTAAATCTTTACAGTTAGAGAAACATTGCCTCACTTTTCTGAGGAAAGATGCCTTTTATTTTGGCGGCTCCCCAGTGCTGAAGACCAAAATTAAATAGTGGTCTGAATATGTTCCTACTGAATTAGTACAAATTATAGAGAATCTTTAAACAAGCTGGTGAAAGATGAAACTCAGGAGAGGCATACTGCATCCAAACTTTCCTTTTAGATGACCAAGAATACTTTACAAGGGAAAAGATGTGCATGATAATGAATAGGCAGGGATTTCCAGAGATCCTGATTCAATCTCCAAGTCTGTCACAGCTTTGTTATGTGACTTTAGTCATCCAGGTGCAATTCATGCGATTGAAACTAACTATGCAGAAGTGTACATGTTAACAGAGTTAATGACACTAAGCCCGCTTTACACTTGGTGGAGAGAAAAATACATTAGTAGGATGCAATTTACATGCTCTTTAGATACCTACCTGATGGTGAGGAAAATTACACCCTGAAAGTGCCTGGTTTTCCACCTTGACTAATAGGGAAACTAATGTCATTAGCTTATATATAGATACGTACATCATAGACAGCAACATTTGATCAGATGAGTTCTGTCCCTAGTGTGTTTGTACCTTAATTTCTGTCTATAAATTGGGGATAATATCTCTTTCTGCTGTCCTTTGCTTGTTAAGTCTGTATAGGTTGTAAGTTTCCCAGATAAAGTCTTTGCTCATTTTATACACAACTGAGCCTTCTGCTCGGAACAGCTTAACCACTACATTAGTGTGAACACATTCATCTTTTTAAGAAATAATTTAATAAATTAATTTTAATAGATTAATTTCTGACACCAGTCAGGCTTTTTTTTTTCTTACTTATAGTAACACAATTGCTCTTTACTGGCACATATATTTGCAATTAAGTTGTCAGAGCATCTCAGTGTTAACATTTGCCTGAATATATGAAAATTCATTCAGAAAATTCATAGCTTAACACTGAATCCATTTTGCCAATTTCATCATCTAAAAATCCAATTAAAAAAATTATTTCATTTTCAGTATTGCTCTCTCCTCTAAAAAGCAGTTACGGAAAGCGTTAGGAATTTACTTCTGAGCACTTTTCTATAACGTGATAGATATATAAGGTGATGTTGTTACAGAAAATCAAGCATGGGCAAATTAACACTAAGAAGACAATGTGCCTGAGCAGTTCTGGATTTCAGAACAATTTCCTGTGTGTGTTGAGACTATGTCTTCTCTTATTAATATTTTCTCTCTTGATTAATATTTTCAGGCAGCTGAAGGAAGAGGACATCCAAACTCTCCAGCAACTGGAGAAGTGAATCTGGATGAGAAGATCTCCCTGGAGTTCAGTAAAGCAGAGCATTTGGCTTCTGGTTTAGTTTGGATCTGGTAATTTATGTTGACATCAAATTCTGTTATTGCTTAGTCGCCAACATTTGAAAAATTTTGGGAAGATGATTAACAAATGCTCGATGTAAAGGCAAAGGCGTAACTGGCAACAATTATTCAAGCTAATGAGAACCTCTGAGTATTTTCCAGAAGGTAGAGGGGTAAGTTAATAAAGTACTAAACAAAGAAAAGCTAAAATTAACACAGGGAGGAAACAGAAGCAAAGGAAAAGACTGGAGGAACGAAAGGCAAAGGGACAATACCAACCTTCCAACAACAGTCTATTATCCCCTTCTTCCATTAACAATGGCAGCAGATGGGCAGTCTTCCATATTCACCCTGTAGAACAACACAACTGAAAATGAGCTACCAGGCCACCATATGGTGCTGGAAAATCATCTGGGTTTCTGTGAACAGGGGCTTGACTCTGCAAGGTTGAAATCTCTAAGTGTCTCTCACACGCGGGGGCCTAAGTGTAGCTGACTGGCGTATGTGTTCAACAGATTGACTTGGTGCTAAAGAAAAATTGCAGAAAGGGGTCCTCCCACCAGAACATATGAGTAACTGATGCTCTAGAATGACTATACAAGATAAGTCATATGCCACACTGCCAGTTTTTATTTTGTTCTTTGAGAGATGTTTTAACATATGAACAAGTGATTTCTGATAATATCTCCTTCACAACAAACATCTCTTTAATATCACGCAGTGACAGACCTGAAATGTCAGATGGAAACTGAGAATGAAGTAGGAGTTAAAAAAATACCATCAAATTACAATTAGACAAATTATCTGTCCTAATGTTTCATTAACAATAATTTTTCATAAAATCAACATTCTACTGAGTTACTTTGAGCAATATTTTAGTAATTCAAAATATGTTAACTTTAGGGACTGTAATTCCTCGCATTTTGTTGCTTTTCAGGGTTCTGACCCCTATTCAGTAGGTCTGGCTATCTCAAAATTACTTCTGTGCATTGTTATAGACATCAGCAGCAGATGTTTCACAGCCACCTACCTAAGAAAATAAATATATATTTTTTTAATTCTGTGGTTCAGCCACATATCCCAGAAAACCCTGCCTCTTCATTGATGGAGTCACACTGAAATAGAAGAGTTGAGACTTTTTTAGTAAAATAACACCTTCTTTCCACCAGAAAAACCCAAAACCCTTCACTGAAAAAAGCTTTTTTTCAAGACAAAATTAAATGTTTCTCATCCTAACTTTATAAATAATTTTGTCTCTTCTCTGTGACACATTTTATTTCTCAGTACCAGCAATATGTTTTACAAGTATTCATTTAAGGATTTTTAGAGACCTACAAATTGTCACTAGTAAATACCAGAAATAAATTAAAACACAGTCCCTTCTTGGCGTGTTCATCAATATTTATTCCTTAATTTATATCCCAACAAAATTTCTGTCCTAATTGTAAGCAAGCAAATAATGAGCTTTTATTATGCCACTATGTCATCGCAGCTGAACTTCTCTTGGAGATTTGTACTTTTCATAAGCTTACTAACACTTTTTTCTCACTTCACCTGGTCTGCACTGAGCTCATGCATATAGCTATTATACTACCTGCTAAGTATTTTGATTGCAGATTCTAATCTTTAAAATAAAGCAATGTCTCCTGATACCTCTGGCCATGGTGTCCTAGCAACATAAGTTCCCACTACTTCCCTTGATTCTGAATGTGGAATAATCTATGGGTACTTTAGCTTTTTGTTTGTTTGTTTTATTTCAAGAAGCTTGACTTTTTTCAGGAAAAACTTATTTCCTTAAAAAGCTATAAATCAAAATAAGATCACAAATGGGAAATTTTAACTATCTTTTGTTAGGCAAAAGAACACCTTAACACACTTGCAGCCTTGTTTGAATTCACTGGAGTCACACATATACTAAACATTTAACCTCTGTGAATGAGGCTGGCAGTCTTCTATCTTGGTCAAAATTCTCCTCAAGAAATGCCCAGCAATATATTTCCAAGAAGTGTAAAAAAGAGGTTCTCTAAAGACATTTACAAGTCATTTATTACTTGAAATTTTAACTTCAGTGTTGACTGTTGGTAAATTGTGATCAGTCCTGTGTCAACCTCTTTAAAGAAAAGACTCTCTATCACACCTGATAATACCTTGCTGAAATGACAAGGCAGTCAATCTGACTGTAAATCCAGTGACACATCTCTCAGAGAAAGCCCACTGCCTTGTTGGTTTATGCTTGAACGAAGTATTTGAAACTGCGAAGTCAGAAGAGTCACCATCTCCTGCTGTTTGTCTTGTCATGCTAATGTGTCTTGGAACAATTAAGCATTCTGGGTAATTAGTAAAACCAAAATACAAGCTTCAGGTATTTTTTAAAAGCAAGATGTCTTTCAGAGCATAACCATTCATTCTTCCTAGATGTTACTGAGTTTCTCAACTTCATCCTTAGAGTTACTAATATGAAGCTAACATTTGGAAAATAGTTGTCTTATAAAGACTGGACAACAATCTGAGTGTGCTAAAACTATTTCTAATTTGTTTGTTGACCCCCGTAGGGCATTTTTTGCAATGTGAATGTCCTGCACTGGTGGAAGGCCCCTCTAGTCTGGCCCATTTTATGCCATTTGGAATCCAGCCAGCGCTCCATGAACAGGACATTTAAAAATAAACATATTGCTTCCTCTGGTTTGGTATCTTAATGCTCAGGTTTCAGCATCTCCTTGTGTCACTGGGACCAAAGATTAATCTAGCCTAGACAGTAGGCAGGGCGAGGTTAGGAAAAGGTATACTAGTAGGGCAACTAGAGGAGTTTTCGTTATGGCACAGTGTGGGCCGGTGGCTCCCCGGGGCAAGTGTTGGCGAGGGCTCCCAGTCAGGCTCCTGGTGGGGCAGGGCCAGACCTGGCCACCAGGGCCTGTCCCACCACCCACAAGGCAGCAGGGCAGGGAGAGCTGGTGGTGCCCTCAGGACAAGCTCTTTCCTTGGCAGTGAGTGAGGGACACCTGGCATTTCGTTTATTTGCTTTGATTGCCACAAATGGACCCATCCTCGATGCATTTGTCTAATCTCTTTCTGAACCAGAGCTCATGAGCTTTTTCAGCTCTTCAGTGCCTACTGACAATAACTTATACCTCATTTTCTACACATGTGATAGTTACCAGTCTGAGATGATCACCTGCCTCCTTTATTGCTCATCCCCAGGCTGAATTTGGGGGCTTTCCCGTGCCGGGGCTGCCTGCCAGCACTGCAGAGCTTTGCCTGCGCTCAGCTCCGCAGCAAGACCTGCTCCTCACACCATGCCGCCAGGGAAAGAGAGGAGGAGGAGTCTGTTTGTCAGAGGGGACTGGTTTTAGCAACAGATTTGTCTATCTGAGCCCTGGGTGTTGACCTACAATTATATCCTGCTCTTACCAGCCCTTTCTTGAGGCATCAGAAAGAAGATGAATTAATTAAAAGTTGCTTAAAGCATTTTTGAAAGTTACTTAGTTTCTTCAATGAAGTAGTGACCTGCATTTTAAAAGCTCCTGAATTTTAGACTTACTAATCTTACAGCCACTCAAAAATAGCTTTTAGAAAATGAGGCATAGCGCAGCACAGTAAAGAATTTTCCTGCCACTAACTTTGATAGTGTTACAGAACTATATTCCACGATCATAAATGCAATTATCCTTTACTAACCGATTCCTGTTTCCTGTTGTTTACAGCCAGAGCTTCCCTTTTCAATGGTAGCCTTTGAATAACGAAGAACAATACTTGTAAAAGAAACTTAGCCTACATAGTAGGGCCAAAGCTAGGTTTGTTTCCATTGATATAAATTTATAGTGATTTGCATTATTCCAGATTTAAATGGTTACAGAAAAGAACCCATGGGAAAAAATAAATGGAAAAAGGGGGCTTTTTTTTTACTTTCTTAATTGTTGAATTAAATTTCAAATTATGTTTATAAAGTCTCTTAAATGCAGTCTCTTAAAGTCTCTGTTCTCCTTCCTTGAAAGTTTGAAGACATTTACGGTTTAATGACATAATAAAAGTCTTGATAAAATACTTCTGTCTGTTAAATGTAGTATCTTTTGTTATAATAAAATTTAATAGGACAAAGGAAAATGTTCTTTCAGACATATTAAATCTGTGGAAAATGACTGTTTTTTTCTTAATATTGGTGATTAGTGATGCAGCCTGTGATTTAATGAGAGCTGAGCAATCAGTGTAGTTTAATGATGTTCTGAGATGACTGAATCAAAGCTATTTGTTATAGGAATGTTCGCAAAACTATGATTCCTACCGTAGTCTGTATCAGTGAAAAACAAAAAGCTTATGAAACAAATCAACAGAAAGAGAGGAAAGAATAATATACTATATGCACCCCTCTAACCCTTATAAAGAGTTAAATCTCAGCTTGCTGAAGCCAATTAGAATTTTGCTGTCAAATTCAGTAAGGCTGTATTCTTCCCTGTTAAGATTAAATCAAGGATCACAAAGATGTCACTTTGGGCCATCATCTAATAAGGCATTCCTGCCACTGTGGTTTCAGGCCACACTGGAAAGAGCCAGAACAAAGAGAGGAGGAGGTATAATTAAACCTCAGAGGGAGTGGAAAGTGATCTAAATGCATGGGGGTTTGTAGGACAAAGGCTTTAGAGCATAAACATCATGGGCAGAACAGGCTTTTTGGCCAGAGGACCCAGGCCAGAAGTGAAAGGCAAAGGAGCAGATCATGATGTGGGAGCTGTGCTGAAAGAGCCCTGAGATTTGGACTGGATGAAGAGTAATAGCTAAACTTTAAGAAAAACACGTAAGGAAGGATGGATTCCACCTGCATTTTCCTTCAGGGAAAATTTCTTCCTCATCATCATGGAGCAGAAGTTGATGAAATCTTTTCATCTGCTGGAAAGCAAGAGGAAGAGCTGCAAACAGATAGGGAGAGATAAGAGGCACAGTGAGTAGTCCCTCCATCAGGTGACAGCTGTGACCTGGGTTTTACCTGAATTCCTTTGGGTTGGTCTGTTTTCCTGATCCTTACTGCTGCCAGGAATTTTTAGGAAATTTCTGATATACAGAGAAGAGCTTGAAAAGTTTCTCATCGAAAGCTACAATCTCTCTTCTTGCTGCAGTTACAGCAGAGTATGAGGAGCATTTGAATCCATATCTCTTACCATCCAGGAAAGACCTAATCACTAAGATAACTTATATTCTTGAGGAATGAGATATGGAGGTCCTCAACCCCCTTCAGTGAAATTATTCCATTTAACTTGGAGCAATTCTGTGTAGGAAATGAGTGCGAACAGAGAAAACGAAACTACAAGTCTAAAATGTAATGATTACGGAACTCATGGGGAGGGGGGCAAGCCTGGGTATCAGTCCATGATCCACTGAATATTTAATATAAAATTAAAATATTAGAGCAGAGACAAAATTCCAATCTTCTTCCTCAGATGTGCCCCAAACACTAAATTACAAAGATTCTTTTGTGCTTATTCTCTCTTGGGTCTGCTGAATATTTCATTATTTCATGCGAAGTAGAAAGCTTCAAACAGAAGTGTCCGAGTGCACGTATTTCCCACCCCGTCCTGGGCTACCCCACAGTGCAGGGACAAAGGCACAAGGCACCCTGTAGAGAGATGAGAGACCTAGATAAAAAATCATTTCAAGCAAAGGAGCTACTTGAATCTAAGATGTCCTTAACCTGGGTAGTGCCCTAGATACAGAGCAATTAGCAGATGGGCATGTTTGCAGACACATTTTGGACAGAGCCAGAGCTCGCAGACATGCTCTGAGAGCACCAAGCAGATGAGGCCCTGCAGGCAAGGATCTGATGATTCCAGAGAGAGAAAGGCCTTTACCTTCTTCCAGGGTTAGATGGCATTTTATGAAGGCAAGAGAGGTTAGGAGGACTAAGATTATGTATCCAGATGAGATCCAGGCTGCTCACATTCTGCTCAGTTTGGGACTTTGTTCAAAGCACTTGTTTAGATAAGAGTAGGTCAACTTTCTAACATCCCGTAAACTGTTATCTGGGGTATCTAAAATTTTTCATTGGCTTCACTATGGATTATTTTATAGACCATTACAGCCATTACAGTCATTACATTTAGGTGGTCACTTTAGGTGAATGCATAGGCATTATATTTAGTTTACTTTCAGATGGCTTACTTTGGAAAACCAAAACAAAGCACAACAAGCAAACAAACAAACAAAACCTAAACAAACAAACCAAAAAAAAACCAGAAATAATCCAGAAAATCATGTAGTGAAATTCTTCTTCCTGACTGAACAATTAATTCCTAGGCCATGGAATCAGGCTTCCTTTCTCTGCAGGACCACCATCTCCTCCAATGTGGATGCTAATCTACTGCTTTTCCCTATAATCCATCACCTTACTTTGGGAAGGGAATCCCTGAAGGTTGTCCAGAAATTCCAAATAAATGGTCACCGTATGTTTAATGTGGAGTTGGCATGACTGTTTTGTCTAAGTCCAATACAGAAAACACAAGACATGACATGTTTTGACCTGCCAGAGTTGGTGGTTTCAGTTCTGGTCCTATCATTCTCACCATATTGATTGCATAGAGGTCCAGCTTCAGCAGGAGGGGTAATATATGCATCCTTTGCCAGAACATACACTATGGACTGGTTGTTCAGCTACTCTCCTGGGAAGTAAATGTAAACTGGAATCCTCCCAGGGATTAAGACATTATTTATGAATCTCCTTTTTCCTGTAATGCTATAATACATCCCAGAGGTGACTGACAGCAGCATGTCTAGTGAGTTAGCCCCTCAAAAGAGGCTGGCCACGCTTCCACTGGATTATAACAGGAATAAAGCAGAAATTAAGAACTTACCTTCTCAGAAGGGCAGATAGAATCAGAATTATTGGGGTTCCTGGAGCTGTTGGATTAAACAGGGAAGCCCCCAGTGAGCTAGCCAAAATTAGATGAATAGAGTTCAGGGTATAGCATTTTTTTATTTCAGTCTTTAGCAGTCATAAATCACTTGTCAGCTGAAGCTCACATGCATGAGAAGACAACTCACTACCTGAGGTGTTCAGTAGGAGCAAGGCAGAGGTGAGTTCGGGTTCTCAGGGGAGCGCTTGTTGCTGTCCTGGATCCACAGCTGGTTCATCAGCGTCAGACTGTGGCACTCAGCACCCCTCCTGCCCCGCAGAGCCCCAGAACACCCTGCCAAAGAGCAGGGCTCACCTCTGTAGGGCTTTTCCTCCCTCTTTCCCAATTATTTTTGTTTACAATACACAAAGTTCATCAGTTTGAGAGAAGGGCTGGAAAGTATTTTTGCCTTCCTCCTAATTGCTACCCTTTCTCTGCCTCAAAATACCCTATAGCTTCCTATATAGAGTAATCTGATGAGAGGGAGTAAAATGGTTAGAAGACCATAAGGGAGAAGAGGAACCTAGTAGCCTACATTCTCAGTAAAAATGGAGATTGTTGAACTATTGCACAAACAAGGTGTCAGCTACACTTACACAGGTCCCAGTCCAGTGCTCACGAACCGAGAATGCCAGAGGAACCAAATTCCTCTAACTACATAAGAAGAGAAAAGCCTTTTTTATGTTTTTGTTGCTTGTTGACAGCGCTTAGCTGAGCTATTTTGCCCTTTCAGGATAAGACATTTCTATCAAGTTGTTAAAACATATTAATATTAAAAAGTAGAATGTGTATAGAAGTCTGATGTCCCCGGGATAAGGTACCAACTCAAAGACTATTTGGGGAATCCTGGTTTTGGGCTCAGAAGTGAAAATTTTGAAATCCCATTTTAAACACCTAACATTTTTTATGTGAGCCTGTGTAATTGATATGCAAATGCCCCACTATGACACAAATTTGAGGATGGAAGGAAGGATAGTTTTTATGCAGTCACTGTAGGATTTTTTTTTTCCTAAAATGATTGTGGTCATGTCACTGAACTCACAACACACATCTCCGAAGACTGAGTACTTCCAAAGCAAACCCACAAAAACTGAAAAAGAACAGGATCTCTATAACAGTCAAACTCCTGAAAAAGCTAAATACAGGAGACCACAGCATTTCATTCCAGACCACTAGAAAGATCTAGTGAAATGGCAGGACCTGAATGAGTCTTAGGTAGATAATGAATCAACCCTGGAGAGAGGAAAGCTGGAGAACCAAACAACAGTTCAAAATGCAGAATCTAATGCAATAGGTCTGGTAGCTGGGAGCATTTTTTTGGAAAGATTGTACTCAAGTAAAGCAGATAAACTCTCAGGAATAGAATCAAAATCGATCAAACTGATAGAGCTCTGATTGTTTCTCCATTTGAATAAAGCAGAAAAGCAAAGATTGAATATTGTGAGAATTCCCAGTTTTACAAACAGAATAAAATTTACAGAGATATCAGAAAGACAAATCAGCGAGTATTCTGAGCAAATGGGCTTTTTTTAATCACTGTGTAGCTCCAAAAGCAAAGTAAACAATTTGCAGAGGCTAACAAACAGATGTGAAGAAAGAAGCTGAAATGCTGAAGAGAAAGCTGCAATTTCTCTTTCAGTTTTACCTTTGTAAAATCAAGAGCTGGAAAGAACTTTGTACGGACTATTCTCAAGCAAACAGTAATTAGAAGCTGCATACCTTAATAGGCAGGTGGTTATATTTCATCTGTAAGAATCTGTGAATGACTAACTTATCTCCTTCATTATAGGAGTGTGTTAGAATTTAGATATTTCAAATGACTCTGCTGTGTCACTGCATAATAAGTACATGAAGTATATGAGAATATAGGCTTAAAACACTAAGATTTAACTACTATACTGTGGAGAATCGTGGTAGTTTAAATTCCAGTGGTAACCAGAGGACATTCCAACAGATGCTTAGTGCCTGTAATTAGTGTGAGAAGCAGACTCTAAGCAAGAGTCTTTAAAGTTTAAATCTCACAAGGGAAATATAAAGACTTAATAGGAGGGAGAAAAAGAGTACAAAAGGGAAGATCTTACCTGCCTTCCTTTTTTTTTTTTTTTTTCAGTTCTGTCCTGGCTACCAATGTTCACAGTTGGATAGTTTTGCTTGAGGCAAATCTACATTCTTCGGTCAAGCCTTGATTTCCTGAGGCGTAATTGTATATAGTGTGCTCTTGACAAAATGGAGTCTTATGGTACCTGCAAATGTATGTTATGGCCCTTTATATGTGCTTCAGACTCTTTGTGTAGTAGGCCTCAAAAGAGAGAATGGTCATTGTTCTACTGAATATAGCCTTAAACCATCAAGAACACTGTCACAGGTGCCTCTGATAGCAGTTAATCTCTTTGTTAAATAGCTGTTATTGATTGTGATGCATTTTGTACTGCTGTCCAACTCCATGGTATCAGAAAACCTTCCATATATACTGGACTCTAGACAGGACCAAAACGCATTTCATCTAATATGGGCAAAAATGAGGGAGGAAACCTGACTGAGGGAAGGTTTTTGGATTCAGTTGCATTCATCTCCCTAGTTTGCTGGTAAAAGTTTATTGGTTAGGAAGTATCCCCATATCATTTCTGATGTGTCCCACCTAACAGATTCCCTGGCATTACTGGGCTCCATGTCTTTGGCAGTGTCCTGTCTCTCTTCCTGTTTAATATCATTGAAACTATTGGATCTCTTGTAGGCTGGGTCCTAATTTTATTACAGGCTGTTCAGGGGTATTTTTTGGACTGTATTATGTAGATCTGCAATAGAATGGATATTCTCTCTGTCTTAACTTCTATTGTTAGTCACCTGTGGTTCCAGAGGACTTGACTCAATTACTTACCACTATTTTAGTACTTTTTAAAGGTGGAAAGATCATATATCATGTTCTGCCCTGAAAGGGGCTAGATTCTCTTGACCTTATATTCCCTTTTACCTTTAGTTTCCACATATCTTCTCACAGACTTTGGCCACATTGTACAGCTTTCATTTACAGGGTTTACTACAGCAGACTTTGCTATTTCTCCTGTTGTTTTAGCAGTATGGTTTGAACGACTTTACATTTCACTTGAACCTAGTGTAGAAGGCACTACATTTTCATAATGAAAAAGTTTTGTTCCATTTAAATCTTTCAGTCTGAATAGATACTAGAGTGAAGAGCGATAATAAATAAATAAATAAACCTTAAAAGGTTTGTACAAGATGGGGATGAAGAGGAGAATGAAAGCTTGCTGAATCAAGATCCAGACCTGCTGTATTTCACTCTCTGTCACGCTGCCTCCATCTTTGTCATTGCTGTGTGACTTTGCTGCTCTTTCTGAAACATCTCTGCAGAACCCTTCACCTTCTGCCACTAACCTTCCTTCCCTAAGGGCTGGATTCTCAGCTGATACAAACAAGTGCAACACCAGTGATTCTTTTACACATGACCTGATTTTGATTCAGGCTTTGCCTCAGGGCTACTGTGTCTGTTGTCATCACGCCCATTGTCAGACCTGACACAGGCTGAGTCTATTCCAGAAGCTTGGCAAGGAACGACCTTGGCATCCTTGCAGAGTTCCATTAACTTCGAACTGGGTCACCATGTAGGACCTGGCTGTAGCACTGGGATTTAGGCTGAAATCTCTTCAGGAAAAATATTTAATTTCTCTATGTTCTGTAACACCACCTACAGGAACCTGAAGGTGAAATGAAGGTTGTAGCCACACATCACTGCTCATTGTTCGATTGCATTTTACATTGCTAGAATGTTACCCTTTTGCATGACCACCACTATCAGAAAACACAAATTATCCTAATCTTTGAGGAAAGTTCAAGACAACTGCTGCAGAATTTTAACTCATTCTTAAAGTGTATTCTTATCTTTCAGGCAATGGGTTTTCTCAGCAGAAATCCACCTTTTGACAACATTAGTTTAAGATAAACTAATGTACCTCTGCATGCATCTACTTTCAGCAAAATGAAATCTTTTCATGTGAAATTTGCATCAATAGATGCATCTACTAATATCTGATCTTTGATTTTGTTTGAAAATGCTACTTTCTATAAACAGCATCTTCAAATGTCTCTAAAGAGGAACTTTGAAAGTTCTAAAACTGTCCCTGGTTTCCCACTATTTCATCCTGCTTCCTCTACCCTTGGCTTTCCCCTTCCCTCCCATTCCCCCGCTCCTTTCCATTGCCATCCACCACCCCCAGCCACCCCCACACTCTTTCAAATTCTCCAAGCTGTAGTGGAAAAATCATCCATAGATCTCCTGTTTGTAGGTGTCTGGCTGAGATTATGAAGGTCTTCCCTTCCCCCAGAGGAGGAGAAGATTATAACAACAGATGGTTCTGTCTCTTTTTTGACTACTTATTTGGTGAGATCTGCATTTTCTTTTTGGAACTCCTTTCTGATGAGCTAGAAGAAAAAGCCTTAACTCTGCAGTATGTTTTACTTTCTGAAGTGGGTTTTCTCTGACAACCCCAGCTGTGGCATTTGTGCCACTTTCCTCCTTATTCAGTTTTTAAAAGAGAGAATTTTTTTGTGAAGTCAGCTTGGTAATAGTGCTCAGTCGCTTTTTCTTCATTTGCTGGCCATTTCTCTCTACCTGTCTCTTACTATAGAATGCTGAAGGCACACAAAGCACCCTTTCTCATTCCGCAAACAGCAGCACTAACAGAAATAAATCAGAAGACTGGAAAAATTCTAATAGTGCTTTCGTTAACAAGCAAACAAGAGGTACAGTAGCCATAGGAGTCATGAATACAAAGCAGACCGAACAGTGCACTGCCTGGCGGTACACAGCCATTAGCTATAGTCCACTAACCTGGTAAACTAACAGGCATTTGCACAGTTCCGTTAACCATATGCCTGATTATTTAGCAAGAATAGTTATTTTATACCTTTCCCTGCCATTCAATAACTATTAATAGTGTACTTGTACAGACAACTCAAAATACAAATCTGATCCAGACTGGAGGTAGAGGAAAGGCAGGAAGCAGGGCATGATGGCATTTCTGTTAAATGAGCACGCAAGCACACAGTACAGAGTTCATGCCTCTTTTATTCATGCATGTAGGAAGAGAGATAATACCTTGAAACCTGATCCACAATATAGCCTGACACTTCAAAGTTAACACACCAACATCTTTTGAACAAAATTGACCAGACAGAATGAGCTTGTATGGGCTCCTTGCTTTGCATCATGAGATTTTTTTTTGATCTTGTCCTAGAAGACTTAAAGACAGATTTATTCTATGATCAGACTGAAGCCTAAATACATTGACTAGTGAAGAGAGTTTGCAGAGTGATCACCATTCTGAGTAAACCCTAATCTTTTGAGAATAACATAGAGAAATCATTTTCTGTACTTTTTGCCATGGAAGAAATCTTGCAAATTACCCTGGAAAGATTGCTTTCTGGGTGTTCTGAGAGCCCATTCCTCATGCAGACCATTTAGCAAATTTTTTCCTTCAATACAATTGCTTCCTTTCTGTTCAGCCCTGAGGTACCTGGGGATCAACTGAATATGCAGTAAACACCTTCATTTGACTGTAATTTTTCCCATTTGGTTTTCCTTGATGAAAACGTTATTGTCAGGGCATGTGTTTTTTCAGAAAGATTCTTGCCAAGTTTTGAAAATAGTCTTCTTCTCTGCAAAATAAATTGTAAACATGTGAGAGAGTTCCAGCAAGGGCTTGTTGCTGCATTTTTGCTAAGATCTGATTTTTTTTTCTCTAAAATATACTGCATTGTCAAAGACAAGGTTTTCTTAGCCACATGGTTTTTGGTCATGCTTGCAACAGCAAGGTTTCTGCCTTCCAAGGTAGACTCTCCGATCATTTCTTGAGAGGCAGGGAGAGGCAGAGAGAATGAAAATTTGGAAGAAAAACAGGCATCCAGACCCCATTCAGTTTTTCAGAGAAACTGGAAAGGTTTGGGGGTTTTTTTTGGTTTTCTTTCCTCACTCCAAATCTGAACAAATACATTTTAAAACCTCAGAAGTTATTATAAAATGGAGTTGTCATCATCCAGGCAGTTCTAGCAACAACTCAATTTACTGGATAAAAATGCAGTTTAAGCTCAATACCACAAACTGAGATCATTAGGTTAGAGTCTTCAAAAGGAGATCAAGCTGTTGGGAATTCTTCTGGGAAGATTCAATAGGAGGTCTAAGGGACACATTACTGGTGTAAGGTCTGCAAATAACTTGGCTGCCAGGAAAAAAACAACTGTAGTCAAAGAGAATTCACTTGTGACCAGATTTCAAACCTCATGTAAATGACTAAGAATTCTATTCTGTTGCTAGTAAGAGGTTTAATATCTTTAAATTTATTTAAAAGTTGTTATTAATATCATACTCTGATATCTTACTGTGGCAGAAAAACACATTCTGAATTGCTTTATAAACAAAGAAAAACACCCAAATGTTATATTTTCTTTTAATTAATAAAAATTATAGCACGCATAGGGAAAGTGGCTCAGAGAAGCAGCAAGCTGATCAAGAGATGAGCTCTTGGGCTCTCTTTGCTGTAAAAGTCTTCCCATTCTTCAGTGTGGTCTGTAATACGCTTGCTACAGAAGATATCACCTTTCTTGTAATCTTCAGGGACTGCATTTCAGCCTGCCTTTGTTTTCTCCTAAGAACAGCCAGACACTAGGTATAGTAACAGCAAAGGATCGTCAACAGGACACTACATATTTTTTGACATTACTCTGTGTGTGAGGTGCAGAAATTGCATATCTTATAAACTACCACTGAGTTTGTAAGTGAAAGTGGCTTCACTGTTACAGTGAAGTTGGCTTCTTTCCTCAAGTATTAATCTTGGAAAAGCTATTAATAAGGTTCCTGGGCTCTTCCATTCAAAACTACTGGTAGTTGCAATTTTGTTATTTTAGTAATTGTTTTCATTGTTGAAGCACTGTAGTGTACACCAGGCCACCACACCTGTCTTTTTTGATTGCCCTTGTCTGATTACCGTTTCTATTTCTACTGCCTTTCCCTTTGAAAACTTGCCCTTCAGATTGCAGAGTAGTTTGTCATATCTGTAACCATATTTGCTTTAGATTCAGTGCCTGTTTGCCTGTTGAGGGAATGATTTACCTAGAATAACTACACATAAACAGGGAACAGTGTATTTGTCATTGTAACCTGGAATGCTTCCATTACATTTAAAACAGGAATCTCAGGCTCATTTGTTAAAAGATATTCGCCCTCACAGTAGACAGTATGCCAAACTTTTGTCTAGATTCCAATATATGCCCTTTTTTAATAAAAGGTCTCTATGTAACTTATTTATATTCTGTTGCAAACTGATTGTACGTCAGTTAATTTGTTTTTTAAATTTTCATGTCAGGCATATGATGCACCATGGCACAGAAAATGTCTTGTTAAAGGCATGCAAAAATTTATTTACAGCAGTCAATTCAGGATCACTCTTGTTCTCAGCTTGGTTTGGTAGCTTAGCTGCATTTTTGTACATTTATACCAGTATAAAATCCACTCAATTTGTAATGTAACCTAGAGACAGAGGAGCAGCTCCATCAAAACGTTTCTCTCACAACTCCAAGCCTCTGTTCAGACGTTTGTGGGGAATTCATTCAGGTCTCTCAGCTCTGATCATGTTTGTGTGTCCTCACCATATTTATGAGGTCAGCAACCAATAAGGTCAGTAATTACTGCTTATACTGAGGAATTGCAGAGACCTGAGCATAAAAATCATCAAAATATTATTTGAGACACTATTGTACAAGTGCAAATATGCAGCAGTTAGCCAATAACTAAGGGATTGTCTTTTCTCAGCTTCAAGCTGAACGATGCACAGAAAAAAATGAGGTGCTTCTCAGTGAGAACTGGACACAAATACCCCTAGTTATTTACTAAAATTAACATGCTACAAACCTTCATTCAGTGCTCACATTAACACTTCTGCAATGTCCTCTCTGCAGAAAGTCAGCTTCAGTTCTCACTCTTAAGGGAGTTATTCTTGTCACATGAATGTTTAAGCTTTGCTAACTTTTGTACTGACTGTTGAAAGGCAATTGAAGTCTGTGCAAAACAAGGCTCTAATTATCATATTTGTTATGACATGAGCCAAGAATGCATTCTGGGAACTTTCTTCTTTCATTTTTGTTCCGTTCTTTTGGATTGTGCTCTTAGAAGAAACAATCATCATTGCCAGTGTGTGCAGATGATACCTATATTTAACACTTCTGTCAAGCTTCTATACTGAAATTCCTACTCACACTAATTGCTTGCGTAAGACAAATTATTTGATGTTAGCTGCAAGATAATAGGTTCTTTAAATGGATTAAAGCAATGCCATCTAATTTTATGAAATAAAAACACAGGAAAGCAGTATTCATTAACTAGCTCTAAATCTCTGCTGACTGATTTTCCCATGCACAATCACATTGGTAATATTCTTTAAGATATTGATGACAATTTTAAAGACAATTCTTTTGTAAGAATTTTTTCTAAGAAAATTCCATTTAACCTCATTGGCAGAACTAGCAAACCAAAATGTTAGCCACAGTCAGTGAGAAGGTTGTCAATCCAGTTCACCTGACTTTTTCTGAATTTTGGGTATGGTAAGAACAGAATTTAGCAGAGTATCTAAGAACATTGATTTATTTCACATGAACAGACCTGAAATATTACAGAGGTCTCAGTAGCAATGTATTACTGGACCACCAGTGTGCTTTCAAAGTAAATTTCCTGCTCTACACTGGGTTCTGGTTCACATCATGAAGTGGTCTTGGAAAGCATGAGCTGAGTCCTCCTAGATGAAACTAACCTGGAAGGCAAGTTTCAGGAGCATGCCTAATGAACTCTATCTGCTTATGGTCATTCAGTCCCTGGGAGCAAACTAGAGTTAGCCTAAAGTAAAGAAAAAATGTAAACAAGTACTCCAGAACCTTAGCACCCACTCTTTTACCATAAGGACAATCCAGTCCCATTGGTGTGCACTACTTGCTAACATAAGCACAGCCATAAGGACCTACCGGTGTGGCAAGTCCCCTCCCCTCCGTGGGAGCCTTATGGCATGTAATACATTGCTTTGTATCTGCATGGGGGGCATTTTAGTACATGCCTCAGTATCGCACAAGCATTTTCATTCACCATGCATGATGCCACAATTAACTAATACAAGAAATTAAAATCACAAAAAATAATCTTGAGCATGAATTTAAAAAATAATTCAAATCCTTAAGATGAGCTTAAAGCTATAAGTTCCACATACTCTATGCACTTCTCAGATGAACATTGCATGTCAGTTTGTGCACATCTAAAGATGAATTTTGTGCATGTGCCATGATATGAGTCTCTTTTGGCCACAGTGTTGTTCAGGAACATTTTTATAGCAGAGTTTTATTTTGATTGTTCATAGCTCTGCCAATTTGTTTTAGACAAATTAGTGTTCATTCTGTAGGCTTGAGCTGGTATAATTTAGTAAATATAGTAGAAATAAATAGAAAAAATGAAAAGGAAATATGTATATAGTTATATATACACTTGCCCACTGATGGCCTACAGCTGAAACTTTTTCCCCTAAAAAATACTGAAGTGCATACTCAGTATTTTATACTCCAGAAGCTTTTGTTTTTAAATTTTAACTCATTTTTCATTTCTACTTCTGATGAGAAACTTGCCTGTCAGAAATGTAGGGTAAAAAGCAAATAACAGCTTGTAACTAGAGAGGACTGCCACTTCTCAGCTGAAGTCTGCTAAGTTCCCAACTAGAAAATGCTAATAGCTAGGGAGTTATCCTTGGAGAGTTGTTCTGGTTTCATTCTCTGTAAGCCACAAGTGCAAGATTTATGTGAGGATGTGCTTGGTCAGTTTGATATTTTTTAAGCATTTTATTTGTTTGGACTCATTTGACATCCATGGACTCAGTCTATACTTTAAGAAATCGTGTTTGTCTCTCCCCTCTTCTGAATCATTTTTTAAGTGAGTCGCTAATGTCTCAGACATTTTTTGAATGGAGACAAGTTTCTAGATAAAACCTCTAGTGAATTCTACCCACTGTGGTTCAGTAAATACTTTCCCAGAGTTTTTCCACACAGAAAAACTCATTTATTCCTCTTGAGCTTATTGCATAGTGTATTTGCAACTTGTTTTCCTTTACTTACCATTCAAGAGCCTATTCTACTTTCTTATCTGCAAGGATAGGTTTTAAACTGGGCAACTCTCTTATTAATATTAATGAGAATTACTTGAATAATCTCCCTGGACAACTGCTGGAGAATAAAATTTCATGTTTTCAATGGGATGAAGAAGAAAACTTTGAGTTTACACTACCAGGAGGAAAATGTCTGGTCTGCTTTAGACATGCAATGATATAGTGAGAGAAAAACAACAAAAAGTCAGATGATAGGCAGCTTCTTTTCAGGAGACAGATGTAACTAGGTTTCTCAGAGGGCCGTGTGCCTGAGCAATTTTCTTAGTACGGAAAATATTCTCTCTTGCACGTTCAATATGTATTTTCAGGTTTCAAACTGACCTACCTAAGATAAAGTTTTGGGGCTATTGAAATCATACACAAACCTTTATATTTCAAGTTTGTACAAAGAAATACCATTTCTTGGCTATTTGCACTTCTTGCAAAAGTAGTAGTTTATTTCCTTCTTTTGACAGGGCTCAGAAGAATCCGTTGTCCTCTTTGATAAAAATGAAAGCATCTTTTTCACCATACGAATTCTGACGGCATTCGCCTTATGCAACATAAACTTCCCCCAGATAATCTTCTTGAATCTCAGCAAAGGTAAAACCCAATATACAGAGGTTGCTACTGCATCACAGAAGGCAAGGAACTTAGTAAGTACCACAGAGGAGTTCATATAGTATACTGTTTGATGAAGCAAATTACAAAAAAGGCTTGATTTTTCCTCTTAGTTTCATTTGAATAATCAAACTTTAAATTGGAGCACTTAAATGGAAGTCAAGGAATTTGGAGAGTGATGGAGGAAGCAGTAATCAGTTTGAAAAGATGTTGAATCTCTGATGAGTGTTGAATATGTCAGATTAAGTTATGTCCTAGAAAGGGAGGTTCCCTGAACGACTGCTAGTCACTTTAAATTATTCTGCATTTCAAACAGGAAATCATCCAATTAGACTAACAGCTGCAGGGATTGGAATAAGCCTTGCATATTAGAAAATTAAAAAAACTGCAGCTGAATACTATATAAAGCGGCCAAGGTAAGTCATTTTCCCCCTTCTTTTCTCCAATAAAACTTAATTTCAAGGACTTTTAGGATAAGGCAATGACTGCAAATTTGTTACACCTGATTAAAACAGGAAAAATTATTTACCATGAATTGCGATGGATGATTTTAGCTGACACCTCATATGGATGTTCTATATGTCCCAACCTATCTAACGTTTCTTTCCAGGTGGTGGAGACTTCTGCATTTCTTCTTTTCTCTATTCAGGTCCCATACCACCAGTATTATTTCAAAAAGTTCTAATGAGGCTGAGCAATGCTATCTTATTTGAATTACTCTCCCTGGATATGAGACATCTACATTGGACACTTTCCCCTAGAAGATAGACTGAGGTTATAAAGTACAACCTAAAAGTGAAAAAGTCTATGAAAGAGACTGTAGAGGTCAGAAAAAAAGAGTAACTCAGAAGAAGCTTAACGAAAAAAATCCCTCATCAACAAACAGAATTCAGATGCCAGAGAAAATAGGAGGATAAAAGAAAACAGTACTGAAGCTATAGCATGCTATTTTTACAGTGCCCTACTGAAACACCTTGCGCATTCTACTGTATCTGAGAAAGGAACTAAAAGCAAATTACTTTTACCTAGAAACCCTCTCTTCACACACACACACAACGTATGTCTTTGATTTAATTTAACCCTTCTTGGATTTAATTTAACTCTCCTTGGAAATAAAACTCGGCTTAAATTAATGGGAATGATTTTGCAACTTTGGCTAGAGTCTGTGGGCACAGGTAATTGTTTTGAAAGTTTTGTGAGACCTTGAACTCCATGAAACTAGTGTAGCTTCAGAGCTAGAAGTAAAACTGCTTGCTTGTCAAAATTCTGTCTACCATTAAATAATTTGATTGGTATTACCTATCAGTCTCTAAAAACACGAAATGAATGAAGCACTTAAGTGACCCCCACCAAGTATTATATATTTTTCTGTATTATTTTGGTGGGAAGTGTGTCTTCAGGGAAAAAAAAAAAGTGTACACACAGTAACGCTCTATATTTCCATAATGATTCTCTTTGACACCCACAGACAACCTCTTAGTACTTCTGGCAGCGCACACCCAGTGACCGGCCTTCCAGATACATGTTTCATTTCTGCAGATGCTCTTCCTTGAAGAACCTCAGGTTAGATTAAGACTTTGATTTTTTTCACTTGCCATGCATTAATCATCAGGGCATATTCTCATGTTACATGCACAATTCCTCCTACAGGCTTTGCTCCTGTATGTTTTGCCTGGGGTCTCTATCCCCTTAATACACACACAACATCTTGTAACTTACCACAAGAGTTCACTGAAATCACAACTAAATCTCTAGCAGGCAGAGATACAGCCTTTGAATGCCATAATTCCTTTCAGCTTACTTTAAAAAGCTTCGTTCCCCTGATGCTTTTTAAATGAGCCTCGAACCATAATTAGAAAAAAGTCTCATAATTTTCCCTGATATGTAATTTCAAACTGCTTTCTTTAGAAGATCTTTAACTAGTGTTCAAGCTTTGGAAGTTTTCACAGCATCAAAGAAAAATTCATCAGGAAGAATATATATAGAAGAAAAGTGACTGATTTATCACACTAGTGTATATTCACCTCACATCAAGATGTAGCCAGCCCTGGATAGATCAGATCTGAATTGCCAGTGAAAGGATTCTTCTTTTTTAATGTATATTTTCAGTAAGAAAGAAAGATTAAACAAAATCCACCAGACACTCCCTTGCTTGCTGATAGTCAAAGAATTCAAAGGCTAAGCTGCCCCTAAGGAGTGAATTTTCCTAGTCCTACAGAAGTAATCACTCCAAAGAGAAAGTTTCTAAGCCAGAAGTGTGTGCAAAAAGTATCACAACTTTAAAAATGGATTTAAAAGTGTGTTTAAATGGTTGATGGAATCAGAGGTTAACATGTAAGGTTCAAATAGAACACCTGTTGCCTTTAGGTTACACAGAAGATGCCTATGCTTGGGAAAATGAAAAGTTGCATTAGAATGCTAGGTTTAATATTCATCATTATAGTAGAGTAATTACCCAATATATTAGCACCCAAGAGTATCACAGGGCTACATTAACTCAGAGTGACAAATGCAAGAAGTCACTCTGACTGCTACTGAAAATTAAATGTCTATGTGAAAAATGAATATTCTTAATATTATAAAACACTACGCAGTTATTGCTGTCTTACAGTCCCAGTCCGAAACATTGAAAAGGGGCCTTGGTGTGCAGCTGAACTGTATACGCAGCACCAAACAGGGCACTTAAAGCCTTTTCAGCTTGTGTGGCAAGTCCAGTGCTTGGGCTTGCTCCTGACCCACAAACCAGCAGTGTCCTGCACTGTTCAGCTGCCCACGACAGAACTGTTCATAGCCAGAAACGAAAAATACAGTTTTCAGTTCCGTCTGTAGAGCTGAATGTAGCCCAGCAACATGTAAACACCACAGTGTAACTACCCACGACCTTGTCTTCAGTCTGCGACTGCTGTATCCTGACAAGAGAAAATCCAAAGGAGAAATTGCAGAACAGTGTTTTTCACCACTTGTCAAAGACTGTTTCTTATATCGTTGTCCGAAAAGCGGATTCGTTGCCCGGTGTGCAATGAGCCAATAATTACACACCCAGGAGAGACATTTATTTATTTATTTATTTATTTCAGAGTTGCGCAAGCCTGGGTGCTCGGTGGCCTCCCACAAATCAAGCACACCCCCACAACTTTTCAGGTAGCATTTATACAATCAAATTTGCCATATTTGTGACTTCCTTCCTCTTATTGCCATATTTGTGACTTCCTTCCTCTTTCACACTGATTGGTTAATGATTTCTTCACATTTCCCTGGGTCCCACCCCTACTTCTCAAGGTCCTGATCAATTAATTAACACTGCCCCAGCTGGGTCAGTAGGTGTTATCTTCCAAGGCCCTGAGGAAGAAGACATAATCCAGACCCCTTAATCATCACTGTTTTAACAGTGAGAGGAAGCTTTTTACTTCCCAAGGTCCTGGCGTCCAAACAGGCCTTATTTCTCAGCCTTGGCATCCTCCCTTCTGGAGAGTGGGGCACAGGAATGCAGACTGCTTGTAACTCCCTTATCTTTCCAGCCTGCACCAGCTCTGAGGCCTTTTCTTAACGAACTAGGAGCGCGGCCTAAGGCTTCAGCAAATTTAGCTACTTATGCTAAGCAAGTGTGCGGCTACTCATGCTAAGCAAATTCTATCTAAGATAGAAATTATCCAAATCTACCTACTTCAAACATTCTTTCTGAGCTTCTCAGGGTTGTCTTGTAACAATTCCCCCCTTTGAGACTTATATGATCATTTTCATATTAGTCTCACTCTTTTAAAATCTTTCCCATATTAGTTTCATATAACACTTAGAAATACATTGAATCACTACATAAACGCATACAAAAACTACTAACACCAATCCTAAAATTGTTTAACATTTTTTAACCCATGAGCTCACATCAGGGAACCAGGAAGTCAACCATTTCCATATTTCTTCAAATCCGAAAGAAGTATCATCTTTCTGAACCTCATGTAAGATTTCAGTCTGCTTCCAGATTTCATTTAGATCGGTAGAAATTCTCCCGCTTTGATCCACATATACACAGCAACTAGTATTTATTACTGTACATACTCCTCCCTGAGATGCCAATAACATATCTAGAGCCATTCGGTTTTGGGTACTTATTTTAGCAATTTCTGAAACCTCCTCTTGTAAAGCTGCAATGGCATCAGAGGTTTTATTCCCTATTTTTCAATAACTGCTGAAATATTTACTATTGCTTTTTCAAGTTCACTCACTCCCAATTGTGGAAACAGCCACCTTACGAATGACTGAAACCTAGTAGGTTGATCTATTAAAGGATTATTGACCCTCTTTTGTCTCCTCATGAATGTTCTTAGCCAGGATTTTTGATATTTATTACTCAGTTCTTTTCTTATAGTAACATTAGGGATTATTGCCCCTAAAGTACACGTCCCTGACCAATTAGGAGGTAGCACTTTTCGTGCCTTGTTCCCACACAACCAATACCATCCACTACCTTTCGGAACATGCCACCCATTTAGTTCCTTACTTGGCCATTTATAACCTATTTCAGGTATATGAGAGCAATTTTTATAACCTCCCACCTTAATGGCTCCAGTACAGTTGATCGGTTGCTTTCCATAGGGTACAGTTTTTTTCCCACCATCTATTACTATTATTACATCTTCGGACACATTGATAATAATCTCCTGTCACACTCTGGACTTCCCATTCCTGTTCGGTTGTTTCATTATATTTCGTTTGATCGCTATCATTTCTTATCTGTTTCATAAATTCCATAAAGGAAAAATTAAGAGGCACTCCAATTAGGGGGAAGCCCTTATTGGAATGTTCAGGGAAGTGGGTACACACCCAGCAATCCTTCTGGTTAATTATCTTCATAGATTTCGTAATTACTTCCAAATGGAGATTATGGCTCCAAAATCCTTCCTGGTTCCCTTTAATTGTTTGGCTCAGGTAACTTAGAAAAACTAACCACCACATTTCTCTCCTGGTTATTTGGGAGAACATCATTTTTACACAGATACCATAACAACAATATTAACCCTATTCCTAACAAACAGATTAAAGCAATTCTTTCCTGAATACAATCTAAATTTAAAACCGATTCGCTTTCAATACAACTCATATATCTTTATATATTTTTAACTTTAAAGGTTGAACTTGTTCAGCTTTCCACGTCTCTCGAGGTACTGCTTTCACTCGGGTGTAGTGGATCCAGGAATCAATTCCCTGCAGTTTCATAGCAGTATTTGTTGTTAGCAGTACAAGATACGGTCCCCTCCACTTTTCTACCAATGGCTCGTCCTTCCAGGTCCGAAGGTACACTTGATCTCCTGGCTGGAATGAATGTACAGGTGAATCTAAAAGTACAGGAGATCTTAACTGGATGTACCTACGGAGAGAAGTAAGAACCTTTGCCATAGACAAGAGATAATCACTTAAAATTTGATCGCCCTTAACGTGCATTTGAACTTCATTTCCAGTTAAATTTACAGTGTAAGGTTTACCATACAGAATCTCAAATGGACTAACTTTCTCCCTAACCCTTGGGGTTATTCTGATTCTTAATAATGCCAGAGGTAAAACATCAGTCCATTTCATCTGAGTCTCCTGACACAATTTTCCTACCTGTCTCTTAATTGTTTGATTCATTCTTTCCACTTTTCCACTGGATTGTGGCCTCCAGGGGGTATGTAAGTCCCATTTAATTTGTAGTATTTTTGAGATTTGCTGTACTATTTCTGCTATAAAATGAGGTCCTCTATCTGAAGAAAACCCTTCTGGTACCCCAAATCTTGGTATCATCTTTTAATAACATTTTTACTACCTCCCTGGCCTTATTGGTACGACACGGGAAAGCTTCAGGCCATCCTGAAAAGGTGTCAACAATTACCAACAAATATTTATATCCATTACATTTTGGTAATTCAGAAAAATCAATTTGCCAGTAATCCCTGGGCATAAAGCCCCTTTCTACTTCCCCTGGGGGGGGCTTCTTCTGGAACACATTAGTCCATTTTCCCTCTGATAATTCCAGAGCCCAGGCTAAAGCAATCAGTTCTGCTTTCTGGGCTGATGTATTTGCTGGTAGTGATCTTGCTTCGATTTCTCCTTCCAAAGTGACGACAGCGTATCCAGCCCTTCTTTCTCCCTTTATTATAAATCTGCTTCCATTGGTAAATAATTCGCAGTCTGGATTCTGCAATGGAACATCTCTCAAATCTGGACGGCTGGAATATACTCGCTCAATAGTTTGCAGACAGTCATGAGCCAACCTCCCCCTTCATGAAATGGTAATAAAGATGCCAGATTAAGGGTATTATACACCTTCATGGTTACATCTTCTTGCTCAAGTATCACTGCCTGGTACTGCACCATCCTACTCGGGGATAACCAGTGATGCCCTTTTTGTTCTAAAACTGCTGCAACAGCATGTGGCACATAAACAGTCACTTTTTGTCCCAACGTCAATTTTCGTGCCTCTTGTATTAACAGCACAGCAGCTGCAACTGCTCTGAGGCATCCTGGCCACCCTGCACTCACTTTATCCAGCTGTCTTGAAAAGTAAGCCACAGGTCTTTTCCAATTTCCTAAAGTCTGTACAAGCACTCCCAAAGCCTGGTGCCCTCTCTCATGTACATAAAGTTTTTTTTTTTTTCTTTTTCTTTTTTTTACAGGCAGGATTGGAGTATTGTACTCGGATTGACATTCTCGCAGCAGTCCATACTTTAAGAAATTATTAATCATAGGCTCCAGTCCAACACGGGCCTCTAACTTCATGGGATACTGTTTTCACCTTACCGGTTTAGCTCCTTGTTTTAATTCCACCTTTACCGGTTCTGCACATCTGGCTCTTCCAGGTTTCTCCGTTGCCCACACAAAAGGGATTACTGCGTCCATTACTTCAGAGGGAATTTCACTTGGTCCATCCTCCACCTGTTCGGAATCCAGTGCTTTCTGCAACATATATGCTTGTGCCTTCCAGGCGTTACTTTGTGGAATGTGCACCTTAACTTTGTTTTGATCAAAGGTTATCTGTGCCCCCAGTTTATTCAGTAAATCCCTCCCCATTAGGGGTAATGGGCATTCTGGCATGTACAAGAATTCATGTGTTAACACTTTATTTCCTATTTCACATTTAATTGGTTGACAAAAAGGTTTGACCTCTCGCTTTCCCGTGGCCCCAATTACTGGCATAGAGAATTTACTCATTAGTCCCTTACAGCTATTTAGTACTGAGTATGCTGCTCCAGTGTCTACTAAAAATTTAACTGTTTCTTTCCCCAGCTTTACTGAAACCAGGGGTTCGGCTGGGGAATCCAATTCCTCAACCCCCGGTCCCCGTCAGTCTGAATCCTCTGTACCAATCATGAGCAAATCTGCCTCTGGAACAGATGCAGACTCAGGTTTCCAATGATCTGTTTGTCTCTTCGGGCACTCATTTTTCCAGTGCCCCTTCCGCCTGCAAATTGCACACTGATCTCTCCTTAGCGGAATTCCATCTCCCAAATTCCCTCTTACTCTATACCCTCTTCTACGTCCTTGTCCTTTCGGAAAACTCCTTCCCTGAGAGGGAGTTTGTGCTTGGGCAAATGCAGCTGCCAAGATTGCAGCATTTTGCCTCTTATCTTTCAGTTTCTCCTTTTGTTTTTCCTTTCTCTCCACTTCTTCCCTATTATTGTACACCTTATATGCAATTTCTATTAATTGCGATATCGACATCCCCAACATACCATCTACTTTCTGAAGCTTTCTCCTGATATCTGGTGCTGATTGTCCTATAAATAATGTAGTAAAAGTTATTTTATTTGCTTCGTCCTCGGGATCCAAGTCTGTCCATTTTCGGGCAGTTTCACATAACTGCTCGTAAAATGCAGAGGGATCCTCAGTCTTACCCTGTGTGACTTGATATAGTTTTGCAATATTTTTGGGCTTAGGTACTCCATGCTTTACCCCATATAGTATTAACTGTTGGTACTGTTTAGTCATTAACCTGCCTGCCCCTGTGTTTTGATCCCAACCCGGTTCCCGGGTCAGCATAAAACGGTCTGGTCCGTCTCTGGCATTTTGCCTTTCATTTTTCTCTTGAGCTTTATCTAATACCATTCTTTTCTCCTCAGGTGAAAGCAAAGTATTTAAAAGCACCTGTAAATCCTGCCAATCTGGATTATGATTTTCAATTATCATTTTAAAGGATTGATACATCTTTTCTGGATTTTCTCGGTACGACCCGGCAGACTCCTTCCAATTCATTAAATCTGTAGTTGAAAAAGGGACCTTCACATACACAGGCATCCCGTCTGGTCCGACTGCTTGACGCAGCGGGGCCTGAATCACGGGATTTTGTTGAGCCCGAGTGGCCCGAGTTCTGCCTGCAATCGGGCTACATGCCTCACTTCCCTTATTTCTGCTATTAACACTATCTTGATCTCTTTCAGGAGAGACCAATAATTGTACATCCTCTTCCTCATCACCCGCTTTTAAACATCTTTTCCCAATGCTACAAGCAGAGCAACACCGAGACATTTTCTCTTTGTTTCCCATCATCATTAACACATTTGAATCAGAGATCAACAGCTTACTTTTTTTTTTTCTAGTTTCATGATCATTTCTCAGAGAGAAGAACAAATCTACATATGGGACCTCATCCCATTTGTTCTGTCTTCTACAAAACAACATAAGTTGCAAGATTGTATTACAGTTTAGCGTTCCCATTTCTGGCCATTTTTCCTCATCCTCCAGTTTATACATTGGCCACCACTGAGTACAGTATTCCTTTAATTTTCTCCTTGTTAAAGGATTCCCACCAAACTTTCTCCAATGTTTCAGGATGCATCCTAAAGGAGAGCAGGAGGATACCCCCACAGATTGTCCTGTTCCCATATTACCACCCTTAAAAGAACATTCTTACCAATTACGCTTTCGTACACTCCAGTCGTCACTGTCCAAACGTGTACAAAGCTTACCTTTGGTTACCACAACCAATTACCCTTGTATCATACCCTTTATGCAATGTCTCTTAATAATTACTGCGTTGCACCTTTGAGTCGCTTACCTGTTCCGACCGGGGAGGGTGCTCACGGAGTCCCCGAACAAAACGGTCGGTGCGCGCTGGAGTCCGATGAGCAGTGTCTCCCCGCCGGAACTGGCAAGACGATCCGGGCAAGGCTTTACAGCGAGGGTCCCATCTGGGGTGCCAGAAAACTGTTGTCCGAAAAGCGGATTCGTTGCCCGGTGTGCAATGAGCCAATAATTACACACCCAGGAGAGACATTTATTTATTTATTTATTTATTCATTCATTCATTTATTTATTTATTTATTTATTTCAGAGTTGCGCAAGCCTGGGTGCTCGGTGGCCTCCCACAAATCAAGCACACCCCCACAACTTTTCAGGTAGCATTTATACAATCAAATTTGCCATATTTGTGACTTCCTTCCTCTTATTGCCATATTTGTGACTTCCTTCCTCTTTCACACTGATTGGTTAATGATTTCTTCACATTTCCCTGGGTCCCACCCCTACTTCTCAAGGTCCTGATCAATTAATTAACACTGCCCCAGCTGGGTCAGTAGGTGTTATCTTCCAAGGCCCTGAGGAAGAAGACATAATCCAGACCCCTTAATCATCACTGTTTTAACAGTGAGAGGAAGCTTTTTACTTCCCAAGGTTCTGGCGTCCAAACAGGCCTTATTTCTCAGCCTTGGCATCCTCCCTTCTGGAGAGTGGGGCACAGGAATGCAGACTGCTTGTAACTCCCTTATCTTTCCAGCCTGCACCAGCTCTGAGGCCTTTTCTTAACGAACTAGGAGCGCGGCCTAAGGCTTCAGCAAATTTAGCTACTTATGCTAAGCAAGTGTGCGGCTACTCATGCTAAGCAAATTCTATCTAAGATAGAAATTATCCAAATCTACCTACTTCAAACATTCTTTCTGAGCTTCTCAGGGTTGTCTTGTAACAATATTGCTTAATAACAGCCACTTGATTTGACTGTAACATTTTAATGCATGAGAGCCGCCGTAATCATAATACAAGGCAAGATGGCCCATTGAAGATCAGCTCTAAAAATCTCCTTTAGAGCAGGATAAGCAAAGCTCCTTATGGTTGGATTTGAAGGAGACTTTTTACCTAGAGGAGGCTCTTTCTTGTGGTCACTAGGTACTGATTAGATCTGGCAATGATAGTTTATATGTCCAGTGTATCGTGGTGTGGCAGCTTTTTGTTGTGTACTCAAAGATTTTAAATTGTTTCATAGACTTACTTATTTAAGCAAAAGAAGAACAACAGCAATCATTTAACATAGCAGGAGCCCAAACTTCCACAGATGAGCTCCTGACTCACATCTAGTCATTGGATTTGAAAATAGCATATAATTTAGAAACATGTGCAGCTCGTTTGCAGAACTGTTCACCACAGCAACTGTTGTATTCCTTCAAAAATGGAATAGCTAGCATGAGACTTTGCTTTTCAAGAAATAAAAAACATTAATATAATGAATGCTACTCAAGCCATGTTTTTGAAAAATAGGTCTTGCCAAAATAACTTCACCTTATTTTTATGAGATAATGACTTCGGTTGACAGCTGCTAACACAACAGACTTCTCTGATGCATAACTTGATATCACACACTTTGGGATTAAGAAACTACAGTGATACAAAATTAGCATGGTGCATACCAGACAGAGTAAACACTGGTTAAATAATAGATTTCAAAAAAGTATTACAAATAAGAAATCTTGACCAATTAGGAGAACGTCTGTGTAGATGCAATGAGGAAAGTTTCTGTGGACTATAATTTAAAGTTTATGTCATTTCTGGATGAAAAACCAAAATTATTATAAGCTGAAAAACAAAGTAATTTTCACCATTCATAGATAACAGGTGTGATAGATTATGAGAAAGTCAGACATATGTGGAAAAAGCTGTATTTTTTAAAAAAATGCTTATTTGGATGTATACATATGTATATGTATAATCATATAAGCTTCAGTATGGTCAAATGTCAGTGTCTCTCATAGCTGCAGACAAAAAAACTTTCACAGGAATGCAGTGCCTTTGAAAAGACCTAAGGATACTAGCAGATGGTCTTCTTAAAATGAGCTCCCTGTGTGGTACCACAGTCAAAAGGGTCAATGAGATCCCTGCATGTATGAACGGTATTATTACTGGTGGCAGAGGGTGCCCATTTCTCGTATTCAAGAGCTTGCTGGAAGACTGAAGGGTTCAGGGGAAAGCAACAAAACTCGTTAAAGGATTCAACAAAGCCTTAAAATGAAAAACCTGCAGAGCTCAACTGTTTAATTCAATAAAGAGAGCACTAGTGGGTAATTAGATCACAGTCTCTAGAGAAAAGGCACTTAATAGTGGACTTTTCAATCTAGCAGAAAATATTGGAAAAATACTAAATGTGAAAGCTGAACACCCTACTAGAGTGGATACTTCACTATTTTGTTTGGAATAAGCATATAAATGTACAGTTAAGTGGATCTTTCCTTTTCTGTAAATCATTGTAAATAGTCCGCAATGCTTAAGGTCTTCTAACAGTCACAGGTTATCAGGATCTACTCAGTTAAAAATCTCTGATTCTATATGTTACTTTTCAGCAATAAATAAGAATGATATTGAAACATGGAAGTATTTAACTACCGTATCATATGCTATGAATATATAATCTACTTTTTAAAAATGCTTTGTGAACTTTTTTTCCCAAATATATAGTGGAGATATTTTCAGAATGCTTATAATTATTTCATTAATCTCCAGTCTGTTCTGTCGTGACCATGTATCAATGGGCTGTTAAAATCTTTTTTCTTCACGGTGTGTTATAAAACCTGTTGTCTTTGTCTATAAGTAAACTGACCATATAATTTCCTGGTCAGCTTCTGCTTTCCTGAACTATTTTCTACAGTTCTCAGATTCTAATTTATATTAATTGCCATCATATTCAATTCTCTATTTCTTTTTAAGCATTGGTCTCAATTTCCCTCTAGGACAGGATTATTATTTAACCATTCTGACCTTTTCTGACTGTGCAATTGTGTCTTTTAAGGAACTGGTAAGTGTTCTTAAGTACTTCCCAATTATTATTCAAATTTTTCCCTTTAGATACTATTTACCAGCTGACTAAGCCCATAATTGTTTGTATGCTTGTGAAACTTATTCCTGGTATGCACCAGGGTAGGTGTTTTATTGGTTTGCACACAAGCATAATCAAATCATGATCACTTGCAATAATCACCATTAATTTTTAGCCTTTAATTAGTTCTTCCATAACTCTCAGAAAGAGGTTGAGTCTAGATTTTGCTTACTTGGAATGCCATGCTTTTAAGGTTAGAAAGCTGATGCTTATAAATGAATATTCTAATCTAAAGGGAAATCAGGGAAATTCTAATCTAAGATTAATATTGACAAAATAAGAATTAAAGTATGTACATCCTTCTGTTTAAAGTACCTGTGTTTTTATTTTTTTTCTTTGAAATCATATTTTCGAGAGATACATGACTAACCATTTGTCTTATTCTCCATATTGCGCTTTGACTTTCTTTACCTGGCAGCCAAGATTACCTCATCTTGTGTGTCATTTGTTAGCAGGCTAATTTCTAGGCCAGGAAAACTATTTACTGCCAATGTCCCAGATTCAAAAAAATGTAGAAACATGCTGACTGCTCTCTCCCCTATTGTAAATTTGACCCTCAAAAAATGGATTGAAATCTAGTCATTTTAACTTTCTAACTATGGAAATCTTCCCATCAGGTTTCAGAAATACTAGCTAAATTTTTGTGCACATATCAGCAATTTTAGCTTATTACCAATGTTTCTGTAGCTGGTATATAACCAAATAAGAATTTTTTTCCTCCAAGTTCTGAGTGCTGATGCTGTTTTAGTGATATCTTAATTTTCTGCTGAATTAATAATCTTTATCTGCTCCCTTTTTCTGTACATGAACTTATTTTTTAATAAAAACTACATGAGGAAATGACTTCAGTAAGTTAATAACTTTTTTTATACTGATCTTCATGTGTATGTATTTATATATTTTACTCATTATTTTCTCCATTTTTGAATTATCAAAAATTTGGAGAAATGAAAGCATCTGAGTGTAATATACATTTTCTTATATTGTATTAGAGAATTTCTTGATAAACTAACATCTGTATTGTTCTTCTTTTGTTTCCTATTGTTTTTATCTGGGTTGCATTAAGAGAAAGCAATTCTGGTCATTATGAAACTCCTTGGATAGAAACAAATCATTCCATTTCATACAAAATTATTATTTGTAAATGTTTTTTACTTTTAAATCAATACTGACGCTTTTTTTAATTAAATAATGGCATGAAAAACTGAAAAGTGCTGTTCAAAAAAATCAAAATCAAAATGTGATCTTTTCAAACAATGTTTATTAAAAATAATTTCAAGTAATAGTGAAATTTCAGTGTCCTCAAAATTGCACTTTTTAGTGAATTAACTATTCATTAGTTATTCATCTTTGTTTCTTGAGTCTGTCTGCATAGATTGCTCATTCCTTTTCCATGGAAAAGAAATGAAATTGCAATGATATTGCAATACCTCTTTCCCTAAACACATGGTAGGATGGGCAGGAACAAAAAAGGAAAAAATTAACTGTCTCAAAGAAACACATTAAAGCTTGGGATGCATGAGCAAACATGTTAAGCTTTCCCTCTTCCTTGTGGATCTTAAAGTAATTAGTAGTAGAGAAGATTGCTCATAGGAGTAATTATTAATGTATTTTTCCTGCTGTAAATTATTTCTGTTTTGAAGGGGAACATGCAAGCCAGCGAAGCTTCTTGTTGGACAAAACATGATCTTGCACTGAGGTTATTTTTCACTGGGTCAGCTCAGAGAAACCTATGGAATAAGGAACCTACCTTTAGAGCTGCCTTTGTAGCCTTGTTTTCCCCACCTCCACAGGCACCTGTTAGGGACGTCACAAGGACCACTGCCTACAGTGGACTCCAGCACCTAGACCCCTCCTGCCAGGCCGCCAGGGCCCAGCCGGGTGTGCCTGGGGACCTGGAGGTCTCTCCATCTCATGCAGATGGCCATGGTTGCTGCTCTCCCATCTGCAGGTCCAACCAGTAGCAAGCCTGAGCGTGTGTCCCAGACACACACACACACACACACACACACACACACTCACGCACCACGTTGATACAGCCAGCTACATAGACTGCCACAGACAAGGTGCTGCCTTCAACAACACCCACTTATGACACAACCAGAACTCACCTGAAATGCAAGTATAGATAGCTGAGTCCCCTTCCAGCTCCCTGGCTAGTTGAGATTCAAGTTCACTAGTGAAAGCACACACACCCTCACTCTCTAGTTCACAAGCCCAAATACATTCGTTGATCCTTTGAATATCAGCATTCCCTCTCTGTCTGATGTCCCTGCCCAAATCCAGAGCCCCCATACCCAGTATAGGGTCCTCCTACTCGCTGGCTAGCCCAGCCTGAGGTTTGCTGGTGAATTGCACACATCAGGTTTGGGGAAACACAACACGCTGCTTCTAGCAGCCGCTGATGTCCAGGCATGTGGGCCCTACAGCTCCTGGTCCCACACCAGGGTCTGATGCTGGGACCCACTCTTGCCCCAGTTTCTGGCACCACAAACATGGAGGCCACCATCACATGAAGTCTGACTCCAGTTACTGGCCCCAGTTCATTTCACTTGGGTGTCTCCAGTTGCAAGCACTGAGACTCCCACTCACTCCATTTGCTGGCACCACAGGGGGGCCACTATTGCCTGAGGTCTGACTCCAGTTGCTGGCCCAAATTCCCTCTCTCATCTCTTCCCTTGCTGGCATCTGTGGCGGACAAATGAGTGAACTTTTGCCTTAAACAATTCTTGGTACATAAGGTGCAAGCAAACCAAAACCCCGAACAAGCCATCTGTTCCCAGCGGAAACAGGACTGAGCTGCTGCGACCCCTGAAATGGTCTCCCTGCGACCACCCGGGACACACCGAGCCTGCGCTGAACCGGACCACGATCGGACAGAGACTTTGGGACCTGGACTGCAAATTACTGCCGCTTAACACAACTTTTATAAAACTTGCTTAGCTGCACTCCCTAGTTCAGTGAGGAAGGGCCCCAGAGCTGGTGCAGACTGGAAAGATAAGGGAGTTACGAGCAGTTTGCATTCCTATGCGTCACACTCCAGGAGGGAGGATGTCAAGGCTTTGAAATAAGGCCTGCTTGGGCGCCAGGACCCTGGGAAACAAAGCCTCCCCTCACTGCTGAAACAGTGTTAATTAGGGGGGGGTCTGGATTATATCCTCTTCCTCAGGACCTTGGAAGATAACACCTACTGTCACTGCTGGGGCAGTGCTAATTGCTGGAACAACACCTGTTTGTCAGGGCCCTGAGAAAGAAGGGCAGAACCCGAGGAATCAACACATTTGTCAGCAGAAACCACAACAGTAAAGATAAGGGAGAAAAGCAGCCTGCCTGGGAACAACGATGAGACCCAATAGGGAGCAGGAGACCCCAGACCCAAAAATTACTATTGGTCTGAACTACCGCGTGAGGGGTGGGAAACTTAATTTGAAAAAGCTATAATTGCCCAGGGATTTCTTTGTTCGGGGTCCCTCTTCGGAGGCACCCAACTTGAGCTGTAACTACTGCATGCGTGTCATTACAATTTATTTATTTAATTTGCCTTGATTTGGCTCTGAACTTTTCAGTGGGAACCTAGGGTCGGACCCTGCTCGAGTTGTAATTACTGCATGCGCATAGCTAAAATTTACACCCAGGGTGAAGAGGACCAACGGGACGCCGCTGGATCCACGGGTGGTGATATCTCTTTCTCTCTCCCCCGTTTCTCTCTCTTTCTTTCTCTCTTTCCTCCCCTTCACCTTCTCCCCCCACCTTTTCTCCCCACTCCGTGGAAAACAAAGTTAAAAGGTTGTACGATATTTGACCGGTTTTAGCATCTTAATCTCATCCTTGGGATCGTAACAAACCACCCCCCCCCCTCGATATTGGATCGGGACATCATCTAGACCTGACAGCACTCACACAGGGGATCAAGAGTGAGATTATATGGAAATAGTTAAGAAAGGATTTAACAAGAAGATAGGATACACTGGTGATCAGGTCTGACAAGTGTACTGACCTGCAACTGCTTACATGTGACCAGCCCTTTTTATACTCCCCCTTTCTCTATTCCCCTCTCCTTGTTCCTCCCTGATCCCCTTCTGCAAATATTCCTTAGTAAATCCTTAGTAAACTTTGAATAATCTCACAGACCTTCCACAAAAAATCCAAAATCCTTGTGTTTGCCTTCTTATCATTTACAAAGTCCATGTTGGCCCTCTCCAAAACTTTGCCTGTAGTTTCCTAATGGCCCATCAATTAGTGACTGGAGACCTTTGGTCTTTGTCACTGTCCCTACTATCCCTTGGCTGAGGTTTGCGTCTCTGTGTGTTTTGTTTCTTGCTTCCCCTCTACTTATTCTCTCTTTTGCACTGAAAAGACCCTTGATCAGAAAACCTTAATGAAGCAGATGTTCTCATATTCTGCATCCTCTTACACGTGTTCCCTTCCACATCAAGTAGTCATGGGAATTTAGTGTTCTATGTTCTCATAAAAGATTGTATTCATGGTACTTTCTATCCAGGCATAATCTGAAGAGTTTTGACAGTTCCCTGCTACTTGGTCACTTTGGTGAGCACAAACCTTAAGAAAATTAATATCTTCTGGATATCAAGGATATAACAGAGTGGTTGCACATAACTCCTCGTAAGGAATTCTACACATTTATCCATTAATCTGATCTAGTAGCATTGGAGGTGCAGCCATTGCTTTTATGAGAGAGCAGCAAGGGCAGACTGGTCCATATGGGTAGGCAAGCTGGGAGCTGAGGGAGACAGCAAGGCAGGCAGAGGCAGGGTCCCCAGCACCAAGGGTGCAATCCCGTGGTACCTGAGCGGGAAGAGCAGAGAAGGTCAGCGATGGTAACCAGAGTCAGGCATGGTACAGATCACCAGGTAGACCTGCAGTGATAAGGCAGATCTGAGGGCAAGCCAGAAAGTCAAGTCAGCAGGTCAGGATCAGGGCCAGAAGCCAGGAGGACTGCAACCAGGCAGATTGCCTGCAGTGCAGCTCTCACAGAGACAAGGAGAGGGAGCCTGAGATTAAACACAGCTCCCAGACTGATGGGAGACAAACCTGGTCGGACTTCCCAGGGCCGAGCTGCTGCATTACTAAAGGTGTCCCTGAACCTCGGCAGCCAAACACCCAGGAAGGGTCAAAGCATTTATTGTCATGGGCAGCTTTAGACAAATCAGCTCAGCTCCATCTGCAGGTTACTGGCCCTGGCAAACACTGCTGCCCCTTTAAATCATAGGCAGAGAGGTTCAATTTATAAAATAATTCATTCATTGGAACTTAGGTCCTGGTTGGCATCATGAAATACTGTTAAAGAAGTATTGCCTGAAAAACACAAGGGACTACAATTACAGATCTGTGAAACTTGGATGGTGTTAATTTTGGAGAGCTCCCACAAACAAGTAGGAAGGAATAGTACTCTAAGAGTCTTACCTACACGATGGAATAGTTGATGAGTATCAAGAAGAAAACAGTTCTGCTGTTATAATTAACAGAAGATATTTCAAATTCTTTTTCCTACCCAAGAATGAAAATATTATTCTGAAGTTAATAAAATGCAATATTATGTCAGTTTTTTTTTTTTTTTTTTTTTTTTTTGGAAAACATAAGGATGGAAATCAATGCATCCAAGTAAGTTGTTTGTTAGGATTTTCTGTTTGAAACAGAGGTTTCTCAGCTGTTCTCATGTGGTGTAAATATAAGAAGTTGCCTAATTTCCTGTGCTTGAACAATTTACTTTTGTATTACCTATCTTATCAATGTGCTTTTTCAAGAACGTCAACACCTAAAGAATGGCAGTTCCAAGCAAGAGGAGATTCTTACCTGTGGTTTCAGATAAGCTTCCAAATTTAAGGGTACTTTCTGCAAGTTACAGATACTGGATTCCAGTACAGTGGCACAGTGACTTCCATAAATTAAATATGATTTGACTGAAGAGTAGTCATATTACAGATGAATTTTGGAGGGTATTCATGAAATTCATGAGATTAAGTCACAAAGTGGGAGCTACACATAGGTGTCTAACCATGAGCTATGAATCTAGTCTTCTATTGTGAAGACCTAGTCAATATAGTCAATGAAGGCTGAAGAGGAAGATTCATCTCACCTTAAAGTAAACTTCTACGAATCTCAGTTCAGTCAGCCACACACACGTATCTGGTCCTATCTGTGATACTTTGGAACATCTAAGACATCCACATGAGGTTAACACATATGGTACATATACCATACATATATAGATGAACAGGAGCCGTATCACTTGGAGTGATAGCTGGAAGTCAAGTACAATACCCTAGAGTGTCTCCAATGGCAGTGGATGCCTATACTTGACAAGTAAATTGGTCTCCTAGTGCCTGATCCTCCAGATCTCTTTGTAGGTAACTGCAACTCAGACATCTACCTCCCACACAGACACCTACAGATGGACACCTAAATTTAGCTATCCTAATTTCAAACTGAATCCCACCTTGTGAGTCTACAACCAAAGATACTGTGTGTGAGACAAACTAGTCTAAAGGGTTCTTCGAATGTAAAGTAGACAGTAAAGTAGAACATTTCTTCTACAAGGCGAAAAGAAACTTGTTTCATATCTCTCAATAAGACCTCATAGCAAGACACAATTTCCCTGCTAATAAACAAGGCATTTGCCTTCCAAAAACACACGTCAACTGACCCTGTATGTATTCTGATTATGAATGAGTAGTAAGCAGATATACTTGCAAATATAGCTCAGTGCTGCTTAGGCAATATTGAATATAAATGTTTCCTTACATAATTACAGCATCTCTGATTATACTCCCGTGTTGATAAAGAGAACTTTTTGGGTTTTCTTAAAAACACATAATTCATTAGGTTTTGTTAGTGAAAAGTTGGGTAGCCAAGCAGAGTACTACGTGTACCATAAATGTCATTCACTTAAAGGAAGTGAGGAAAAAAATGTTTCATTTGATGAAACCAAATATTTTAATGCCATTTTGATGTCAGTTTTTTACTTTGGGTTAAGACAACAGGAAATTGCTAAATTAAAAAATGATCAAACTCTCCTAAGTCACGTTAACCTGCATTTACACTTCAGTATTACTCTGACTTGACAGAATCACATGATTGAAAGACCTTTGCTTTACTCATCTTCCAAGTCTTCCAAAAAGCTAATGTTTTTTCTAAACAGGAAAAAAGAATCTGTTTAGCAAAACTGAACTTGAAACATTTAATTATTTGAAAATGAACTTTTGAATTTGAAAATGAAGTTTTTTCACAGTTCTTTCACTCCTATTTCTTACACTGCTTTGTTCTTGCCTCTTTTATGTTGTTTCACACATTAAAATTATGTCAACATACTGTAGATCAATAATACAATTTTATGCTATTAACATTCAGGGACCTGGACATCATTGTACTCAACTGAATTTGCTCCAAAGAATTTAAGAGCTAAATAGAAACTGAACTTAAAATCTAAGTATCCCTTTATGTCTTTTTTTGGTAGAGTATTCCAAGAGCTATCTCCTCCTGCCATATTTAAAAAGGTGATTTGGTTACATTTATACCCTTAGCAGAGCTCAACAAACTTGAGAGTCTTGAGAAAGTAAGTAGCCTCTCTAGACAATTTTTTTAAGGTCTCACAGACTTTTCATGTGGCCTGAGGACACATCTAGAAGTTGGAGGAAAACAGACTTGTGTACCTTTACTCAATGTTGCAATTACATTACACCACAAAGCCACTCTTTTTTCCTAGAGATTTTCCAAAATCTCTGGGTTGTTATAAACAAAGAAAAAACCTTAAAATATTAGGCTCAGTCATAAAATTAGAAAAAAATTTGATTATACTTTCCCCAAAGACTATAAATCTCTTCTTACAGCACAAATTGCAAGAAGAAGTATTACAAGGGATGAACAAAATAATATTTTCTAGTAAGACTAGTTTCAGTGTCTTTTGAGAGAAGGCAATGTTTTTTCTCCTTCCATAGTATTTTTCTACTGCTTATTTATATTATTCTTTTGGACTTCTTTGTGTTTTTTATATTTAACTCTTTTTTTTGAATAGGATTTTTCTGTGCCTTCACACATACTCAGTGTGATAGTATTGCTTTAACATTATTTACGTAATAGTTTACATAATAAATACATGAATGAAGAGATGTAAAATTCAAAACGTGGCTCATTATGTTCATCTTTAAAAGTTAGGATTCAGCTGTTTTTAGAAAGCTTGTAGTTAGATTATTATATAAGGCTTAGGTAAATATCAAAAAGTCTCTAGAGTTTTAGGACGATTTTATAATCTTTACTTTTCATGTATCATGTACTAGAGTACATAAATTCTAAATTGCCAGATAGATTATGGAGGTTTTGCAGTAAATCTGATAGGATGATCTTTTATAGTAACCTAAAAGAATTCTCATTTGAATATCTGAGCTTTTTAATTTTTACCAATCTTAGGCAAGCCATTCTAATGTGGGATCCTACCTAGAGCTAGAACTTACTCCCAGGTGAACCTGTCAAGATGAACTTTTTTCAGCAGATCATATTTTTGGTGCAAGCTGCAGTACCAGTTTCCCTTATTTTATCCTACATTTTCAGTCAAAACAAAAATGTCTAGATAATTCAGAACTGATTACTTTTTGGAACAATTCTTTTTGGTTTTAGATGTCATCACTATTGCAAGGAAACAAAGGGTGAAAGTTATAGTCTTGCCAGCAGAAGGGGATGTGGTTCTTTTCACATGTATGCAATTGCTTCAGGACTACAACACTTATCGATGACACCTACCTGAGGGAATCTGAATCCACAGGGCCCAAGTTGCTGGGCTATGGGCTGTTCTAGGATGAGTCATTTTCAGTCATTCCTGCTGATTCTGCTTCGTCTTTTGCATTTTCATTGATCCAGTGAGAGAAAGAATGGGTGAAACCAAATGCCTTTAGCCTTTGTTAAAATGCGTCAGATTTCTGAAAAAAACCTAAAAAATATCAGTAGGCCCAGGCCTTGACGGAAGCATGAAAACCTTGAAACTTTCTACTTTCAAAAGTCCGTTATTGCAAAGTATGTGTACTAGGGTAAACATTATTTTTAAATGAAATGAAATATTTAAGGCATGCAAAAAGAGATGTAAGTTACCACAGACAGTAATTTTCTCCAATATTTTACTGCATTTTTCTGCTAACAATTACTAAACACTTCTAACAAAGGCAAAAGGAACAACTTGATCTTCGTGTAGTTTTCAGTCTACTCTCATTAAAGTTTATAACACACCCTACTAGACCTGCTTCTCAATGGCATATTTCTTTTGCTGATATTTGCAATGAATTCCCAATTTCCAGTTGGCGATTCTCTCCAACTGTTAGGTTATTTTATTCTGTAACTCTATGGCTTCATATTCCCGGTATGTAAAGCTCAATGTAGCAGTGGACACAAAACTCTGAGGCAAGCCACCAAATATAAAATGTTTCAAATACCCAGAGCACTAGAATACTTGATCAAGCTTGTAAAATTTGTAATATCAATATTTGCTTAGTGTCATAATTTAGTGCCACATGTTTCACAGTGTTTAATTTGGGTGAGACAGAGAAGCCTTTACTGCCTTCCCTCAGCACCACCACCTTGCCAGAGACAAATGTGTATATAGTAATTATTATAGCTGTTGGCTGCAAGAAAGGGGAGTTAGCCATGCCTGGTGGAAGGAAGTAAGCACTGTCTTCCTGGAGAATAGTGACCATCATGGTGCAAAAATAACACGAAGAAGCAAACAACAGTACCTAGAAATTAGTACCTGAAAATAAAAATATGAGTGTGTGTGTGTGCGTGTTTGTGTGTGTGCATGTGCTGTGCTATTAGTTGTTGCCGTTGTTTAAGCAGTGCTTTTTTTATTATTATTGCTTTACCAAATTTGGTTATTATTGTTTTATTGATTTTAGCAAATAAAATAAGTATTTGAATTAAGCAAGGGCTTGTCTGTTTCCCTGGCATAACCACATCCACTCTAATCAATCAACTGTCACAAAACACTGTGACGAAATTTGGTATGCGATGCATGGGTAGAAGGCATTAAAGTTATCGATAGTCACGATAGTCATCGATAGTCAGTCTAGCCCTGTGTTTGAGCACCAAGGCTCCCATGTGACAAAGTGATGGGGAACAGATAACATATGAAATCTTAAATCCATTTTAAATACTCTTCTGTAATGATTATTGTAGTCAGTAACTTTGATTATGCCTCTTAACTAATCCTTCATCTTAGTCATTGCAATCAGTCTCTTTAGTTACAAAAATTTCTCTTAGTACATCTACTTTAGAAATTTTTTGTAATAATCTTGCGCATTCAGATCTTACTGTGCAAAAGTAAGTGATCCACAGCTGACTGATGTTGGTATGCTTCATAAAATCACCATTACTCTTCTATAATGAATTACATTTCTAGCCTTACAGGTGGAATGAAGAAAAATTATACAAACATTCACACTTGCCCATTGTTTAAATCAGCATGTAACTCAAGACATTAAGCTTGAAAATATAGGTTATTGTGATTGCTGGAAAGGCTGGCAAACTTAAGTGGGAAGGAAGCCGTGGAAAGCTTATACAGTCCATACAGGTGTGTTACAGGAGTGCAACAGTTTGTCCTGCCCTTCCTTATGTTGATGCAAAGCAAGAATGAAGAACTGGTTTTTGATTCATTGAGATTTGTTGGATTTATAACACTTGGAGAATCTTTGGCACAAAATTACAGGATTTAACAAGGAAAGACACTGCCGTCCTAAGGCACGAGGAGATGACAGGTTAACATCCTTCTAAATGTACATTACCATATGCTTGAGCAGAGTTTTTTAGAGCCAAGTCTTCTTAGAGTCTTATCTTCAAGTAATTCAGCTCGATGAAGTTATGCCTGCTTACATTATGCATCTGACTGATTCACAACTGGTACTTATATCAGCTGAGTGCTCAATGAGGAAATCATGGCCTAATTTCAAGTAAAAGTCAGAGAACACTCTGAGGAAATAAAATGAAGTAGAGGAATGCTGATCTCTAAAAATTGTACTATGCTTTCTATGTCATTTGGAGTTTAATGGTCATTTTATTAACAGGTGGCTATACCACCACAAAGTAACATAGAGATAGTATGCCAATGAGGAATTGAAGTCCTGTATCAGCAGAGTTTTCAAAGCAAATTTCTGATTTTACCATTGAAGCACCAGTTTATAATTTTACCACTTAAATCTACTTATTTTCCCTTATAAAGACTGGTATTGGCTGAAGGCACTTGAAAGCACTAATTCAGATACCACAGTGCTATCTGAGTCTGCAAGACATTTCCTTTTGTTACAGACATTTCCACAATTGCAGTATTGCCCATAGTAGACTTCAGGCTTCTCTTTCAATTGAATTCAGTGCTGAAAAGCTAGCTGACATCAACACTGTGAGGTTAGGCATCATTACTGCAAGGCAAACGGCAGTATTCAACATAGCTGGAAAGTTACCATCTCCTAGTCTCATGTTTAAGATTTTTTTTAATTATTAGGCAATGTGGAGAAAAAATATTTTGTATGTTAAGGTCTGTCCATCCATATCTGTACACTTATTTCTTTAAATTGTTATGATGATGTTTTGTTTATGCTTCAGGCTTCAAGATTTATTGCCTTGATTTAGTTAAAAGTTGTTCCTACTGCACTACAATAAAACCTCAAAAAGCACGTCTTTCACATTGTGGTGTCTCAATTCAGTCTTGCCTCACACTCTTAGTTGAACAGGTGTACCTTTGTGCACAGAAAGACATCAGTTTTTCAAGCCTATCTTATTACTGAAAGCAAATTTTTATTCTGAGAAGCTAAACTGTAGGTGTTCACAAGCAAAGATTATATTTCCCTAAGGTCCTGTAGAGTTATGTCTAACTGACTAAAGGATGCCTATGCAGGGTTTTGGAAGCTCAGAACACCATCGATATCAGTTACAAGTATTTCAAGCAACAACAAAACACAATCAAAAATCTCTGTTCAGGCTTCCAAGTAACTGAAAATACCTACAAAATACTGAAGATTCTGGTAAAAATTTGCTTTATGAATTCAGGAATTAACTCCTGGATCAAAGAAAATTTTGCAGTTAACTTTGCTGGAGCCAAAATGTCTACACCACTATTCACTATGCACTGTAAGTTACTTTATCCCTTCTTTCATGTGTCAAAAGAGTAATCTAAGAATTGTGACACATGCTGTCTTTTTTCCCTTTCTGCCAGTTTTGCAAGCACATGTTCCCATTTCTGCTATATTAGCATGTATCCACACGTTTCTTTCAATTCTTGTCTTTACTTGAAATCTTTAAGGTATTGATCTTTTCTATTAATGCTTAGAGACATAATAAATACTTTAAAACTTGTCACCTTAAAACACTACAGTGCTTTAAGACCTTATTATGTCATTAAAAAAATGGGCTTTATTGTAGTTCAAAAGTATTAGCTATTAAGTATATACGCTGAAAACCGAAAAAAAATGATAAACTGAACAAATATTTTAAATTGACTTATAATATCATTATGTAGAAGTGCTTATAAGAATCCCATCTTGTTGAAAAAAGTGTTTTGAAGTCAGATTCTTTCTGGGCTTTTTTTCCCACCAGCTTTACAATATCTACCTTGAAATGTCATTACCATTAATGCCAAGTTATTATAGTTCAGGACTTATGTTTTTACAGATATGTCTCCATTCAATTTTAATTTTGTGAAAATTCTTGGTACTATCACAACTTACATCACCATTAGGGAAGTTCAGTGAGCTCTATAGCAAACTATTACTAAAGTTTATTTGGCAGGTGAATAATCTGAAGTTTAGTTCTTGACTGTCTGAGTTGCAGTTCTGCTATCCATAAATAATGTAGATCTGAACTCAGTTGTGATCAGCATTCACTGTCTTACATATTCATTATTACAAAATACTCACCATGTCCAATCAAAGGAAAATATAAGGAAGCAAACATGACCCTTTCTTGCATTATTTTCTCTGTATTCTGTAGAGGAAGACTCATTCCCATCTAACCACACATCACCAATGACAAAAACTGTTCTTTGACTTTCATATGCTTCTTTATAAAAATAAGACAGGCTTTTAAGTGTTTCTCAGACAGCTATGAAATAAACATCGTGTGCAAAGCCAGAATATTCATCATAATTATGATGAATAACCAATAATGTCGTTGATTCCTGTAAGCAAATTTTCAGTGTTATTTGCATATTTCATACCTGCTATTTGAACACATCGCTCTGCAGCACAAAGATTGGTCTAAGGACACTTCAAATTCTTATTTCCCTCTAATACAGTAGGAAACACTTGAGGAATTCTATTGGAAACCATCTGGCAGCAAATAAGCAGGAAAAATTAAAAAGCCTATTTTCAGTTCTGAGTCCCCTTTTAGTGTCTGCTGTCTGTTCATGTTGTTGCTCACCCAGCTGCCAAGTGGAACAAAATGTGCTGCTGCTATTCTGGGGTTACAAACAGCATATTTAACAGGACAGATAACATAACTTAAAATTCAGCAGCTGAAGATTTTTGAAAATTTTAAGGCATAAAACACTTTAGCGTTGTAATCTCACATACTTTGTAATCTCAAGTATAAAAAATATTAGTTACGGAACATTTTGCACACAATTCCAAACAGTTAGGAGGAAAAGTAACTTAGAGATTGAAAAGACATGGTTTAATGAGAGAGTCCAAATGATAAGACCTAGATAAACTGGCACAGCTTTACTGAGGATTTAAAGCAGCGATAAGGTTCATGCCAGAATTACCATAGGTTTATTTTACAAGAAATCAAACTAATCCTACAAGAAAATATAGGATAAAATATGAAAATATAGGCTTTAGGAGAAAAAGATGTCTCAGACACACCCAATGTACATTTGTTTTGGTAGACTGAGAATCTGATTTACACAGTCATCAATGCTGATTTCTCCCTTTAGATAATATTTGCATTTGAACTGCCTATCCATGCAGGAGCCAAAGTTATCTTTTTTCACCCTTCTGTTTTTCACTAATCATCTCAAGAAATGTCAAAGACCAGGAAAACTAAAATGTCTGTGGGGAAAGGAGATGAGTGGGGAGCTTGCTGGACTTGAGTTCCAAGCAAATGTTTTAGTCAGAGATGCCCTCAGGATCCTTGATAAATCTTGCCCGTTAGCACTATGTCTACATTAGCAGAGTCGTCTAGGACCATTTTGAAGGCAAGTGGCACACAATGGCAGCAGTCCACACGGTTAAACTCTCTTCTGTCCTCAAAATATGATGGACATTTCCTTACTGTCTATTAGGAGCAGCCCTTGGCCAGTGCTTTTCACAGTGGTGCCTTGGCTTTGTCACACTAGCAGAGTGCTAGATGTCCTGAACCAAAAGCGTACTGACATGTTAACACAATCAACTCATCACAGTGCTCAAGCTCAAACCTTGGCCTAATTTAACTTTCAAATATAAGTATGAGCTGTGAGTCCACCTGAATCCAAGACAATGCAGTTGACACCCTGCAGATATCCCACAAAATGAAAACAAAATCCCAGCAGCATCTGGCATGAAGCCAGCTGAGCTTCACAAGGCTTTTCAAAACTAGTTAAACTGCTTCCAGACTCAAGCAGTGTTCCTGTAGAAGTCCGTTAAACAGGACTGTGGAAACATTTCCTGGTACTGGAACTTGACCACCCATTCTGTCAAATTGTTAGTGTGGTCCCTGGCAGGCTTTTGGTCTAGACCAACTAATGCTTCTCCAAATGATTCCCAGACATAGCTCAGAAGTTAACATGGGTAAAGGATCATTTTCAACAGACAGACTGTTGAAATGATGACTTATAGAATAATTGAAGCCAGAGGGAACCTCTGAAGATCATACAGTCCAGCTTCCTACTCAGAGCAGGTCCATTTACATCAGATTGCTCAGGGACTTGTTTAGTCAAAGTTTGAATAACTTCAGGATGGAAATATAGCTATACCATTAAGCAAAGGAGGGATACTGACTGAATTGGGTTAGTAGACCTCGGTCACCTAAAAAACTAAATTTCTGGCTCTGTCTCTGGGTTTGGGTTGCTCCAGTTATTCTCCTTCAGAGCAAATGACCTATGTATTATGGGTACAAGCAAAGTGGCGTCACTTGGCCATTCAGTTATCAGTCCCTGGCCATCTTTATTTAGCCATGTAGGTATAGCCAATATGGCCCTATTTGCCCAGCAAGGAGCCCAAGCTGCTCAGGTTTTCCAGACCTGAGCTACCCATATATAGGGCCCACTGCGGTGTCTCTGCATCTGTGGCACTATGAAATTATAACTTCAATAAATCATCAGCGAATTGGTAATGGAGCTGATTGTATTTTTTTATTCTATTCATTTCGGTTTAATGTAATAAAGACATTGTACAGGGCTCTAGGTGGTCTAATATTTAATTATACATTATCTCATCAGCATTTAACTCAGTTCCTCAGGCAAGCAGACACCTACACCCTCTTTATACCTCTTAATAATATTCAGCTTTCTCCAGAGATACTCTCGAATAAGTATGCTTTGCAGTATTCTAAGAAAGTACCAAATGTGGCTGTTCCGGACTGGACATTGAAGGACAGTCAAGCTTCCTGGGACTGTCACAGGCAACTTCTAGCCAGCTGCATCGTTCTCATTTATAAGGAGGGAAGAAACATCTTGAGCATTGCTGCCAAGCACATCAACGGCAGTGAAAGCATCATAGTCTCTCAAGCAGACCAGTCACCAAGAATGTAGCATTTTATAGACCATAATTAATACCTTAAATTTCAGTACGTCGGCTAATGCATTAGGTTTCCACAGATGCCCCACTGTGTAAACATCTTCAAGTTCTGAATTTCTGTGTCTCATATGTAGAGGATATTGTATAACCCGGTTACGAAATGACCAAAGTAAGGCTAACAGTGGAATGATCGTCATCTGAAATAAAAGGTGAGAAAATAAAAATGTACAAAATAAAAGGGTTTTTCTGGAAAATAGACTTGTAAGGGAAATACGGTATTTTTAATGAGATTTCAGGTTTAGCTATGTCTTGCCATGGTTGACTTTTATGTCATTTGACTTTGTCTTCCAAGCAGTTCTAATTTTGAATGGAAGCATCAAAATAGGCAATAGACTACTTATTTTGTATAAATTTGGTATTTTAATTCTTTGATATTGTTTATAGTTGCTGTTTTCTTCAGCTATCTAATGAGAGAGTATATGGAGCTGGACTCTTCTCAGAGGTGTACAGTGAAAGGACAAGAGGTAATAGACACAAGCTGCAACAGGGAAAATTTCAAGCACATATGAGGAGAAAATTCCTCACAATTAAATTAGTCAAACATTGGAGTAGTCTGCTCAGAGATGCTTCAGTGAATTTTCTTAGAAATATTCAACACTCAACTTGACTTGCCCCTGAAGAACCTGCTCTAATTTGGCTGTGCCTTTGGAGCAAGGAATGACCAGATGACCTTTAGATGTCCTTTCCAACCTAAATTATTTAATGATTATGTGATTCTATGATTTTTTTATCTTTGTTTGATATGGTTTATTGTTTATGTGATATACTCAGAAATTTTTTCTAAATGGAAAACTATGATAAATCAGTATGAGGGAGGGAGTTATGAACCAGCAGAAAATTTATAATTGTTACTAGCAAAACTTTCAAATAACATCAAAAAATGGTGGAGCCACATCTAGCCATGGGCACAGGACTACATTAGGCTGACTGACCCATTTGGCAAGATAGGATCATCAACAATATGCAAAGACATAAATCTAGAAATAAAGAACACACTTCTCATATCTGAGGACTGTGCTCTGCTAATCAGTGACTCTGAAAAGAACTTGCAGTAACTATGTACATAACAGATAATCAGGTGATTGTGAAATGCCAGGAAAATGATTCTCAGATACATAAGCAGTGAATTACCAAATGTTAGTAAAGCAGCAGAGATAGCATTGTTAATGAGATAATAGTGGAACATAGAATCCACATTTCAACTAGGACTTCAACAAATTGTAGAGGACTCAAAAAAGAATTATACAACCAGTATGAAATGAAATTTTCACTCTGGACATGCCATTTTTTTGTGGAAAATTTGAAAAAGAAAACTTTTTAATAATATTCCTTCAAAACATTCTTTTAATTAGTTCTACATCTGAAAGCAATTCTGCCTTAAAGAACAACATGACAGGGTGTTTTATGTTCTAGTTATGATAATGCAATTATCTGACTTTATGTATCAGAAAGCTACAGAAATTCCAGTCTTTATATACACCTTTGCAAAGCAATGAGGACTGAGTGTATATTTGAAAATATGCCAAACGGTAACAATGATTTTTCTTTCAGTTAGGTCACTCTACTGACTTCTTGCTCTGGTCTTATGTAAGTGCTCTGTGCTCAGGCAAACTTTCTCACAGTCTAAAATATGCAATCAATATGAGCCAAACCAAGTCAAACCAAATCTTTGGTAAGGGAAGACAATTTGTGTAACAATAATCTCTTCTTCATTTATAGAGGTTATTAAAGTGGTCCCTTCTTAGTCAGAGACTTTGCAGCAGAATCTTTGAGTAAAACATTTTATAATGGGGGCAGCACCCATGAGATCAGCAATCAGGAGCAGCATGTTTCTGTAAATGCCTTCAGCACTCAGCTTGCATTTGATTTTAGCTTCACTGTAGGATGGCAGTGCTCCAACAGTTTTGATTAGTCAGGACTTTGAGACCTGATCCCATATTTATTTTATTATCTCTGTTTTCTCCACCTTCAGTCAGCATGTCATAAGCACTTCATAAACTCTCCTGGCTTGTGGCAATCCAGGAGATGCACATGACTGTCTGTATTAACATCCATAAATCCAGTATCTGTCTGAACTTGAATTCATTAAACTCACACTTGCAGCTAACCCTGGAGTCTTGCACCAATCTTCTTGATGCTTAAATAACATTGTGTGTCTTTTCTTTTTCCCCTGCTGTTTAGAAAACATTTTGATTTCAGTCGTTATGGCAGATAAGGTGAAAGGAATAGTCCATTCTCTAGCAGCATCCAAACAATGGTTTTCTGAATTCTCCTCTGGTACACCAGTGGAAAGTCTCAACGTTGCACTAATGTAGTTATCAGTACAAACCAAAAATACCGCTATTCAAATCACTGTCAAGATATACAAAAATATTCTTTAAAGAAAAGTTAATACCTTATTTCCTTCCATGTTGAAGGAAGAACAGTCTAGGATTGGGGAATTTTACTTGTTTTATTGCCAACCAGCAGAAGCCTCCCATCACTGATTTGGGTATTGAGAAAAAGGGCACAAAGAATTAGACAGTTACACAAATATCTATCCTCTCTCCTCCCCAGTCTCAACTTTCCTGATTTTTACCACGTGTTACACTCAGTCCATGAAAATTTCTCTGATGAAGAGATGGGCAGCTCAGGAGTTTGTAGACATATGCACAAAGGTTTCTGTTGCTCTGCACATAGCAAGTTTTTGTTGCTCTGTAAGTAATGATTTTTGCCACTCTGTTTCTCAGTGTCCCCACCCTGACATGGATCGTCTGCAGCCACAGACCCTTCAGGGGTGTCTCTGCCCCCTTTGGTGTGAAATGCCCCCCTAAAGGTATGTCTCTGGTCCCTGTGGTATCCCATTTCTTTCTTAAATACTTGCAAGAAGGAGCATCATGTGCTCCTCTAGAAGGAAGAAGTTTTGGCCCAGAATGGGCACGTTTCTTCCACGTTTTTCCTTTTTTTTTTTTTTTTCTTAGGCAGGCTGGAATTGATTTTGACTGGTATTGACACATGGTGATTCATGACTTCCCCCACACATGTCACCACTCCATCCCCCTGCTACCTATAGCCTATAACATTACAAACTCCACATGTTCGCTAATGTGTCTGGAAGATACGTCCTCCATCTTTAGACACTTTCAGATGCTTGGCTGAAGAAACAGCATGGCAAGGTAAATCGGTTCAGGATCACAAGTGATCTTCCCTACTCCTATGGCCACTCTGTCCTGTTCCAAAATTCAGTGCTTCAGAAGTTGTGCAAACTGGTCTCAGGCTTTAAAAAGGCTTTAGGCCTCCACCAGAGAAACAACTGATGAAAACCCTGCAACTGTTCACTTTGGCTTGATCTCCTAAGAAAATAAGACCTAAGAGATCATGTTGTCTTTCAGTCCCTCCCTTATAGCTTTTAAGCTACAAGCTAGTTTCAACCAAATGTTAGAAGACTGAAAATCTCAAATATGCCTGCAATGCTTGTGAAAACCATTCAGGTAGAAAATCAGCTCCAACTAATGAGCATGCATCCTCCATTCCACCTAGTAAGACTTACCAAGCATCTTAGCATGGACTGGAGAGTATGGCTATTTTACTGCTTATTAAGTGTCTGGATGAAAACACAGCTTAAATGATTATAAGGCATTATGAAGGAACTGGAGCTACCACTCACGCTAAGTGGAAGGAACATGATCTTTTGTACTAAGTCCTTCCTACATCCATCAAGAAGCAGATGACTCAGACTCACTTGCACATGTCATCACCCTGTTTCTGTCTGAAGATGGTGACCATGGGTTTTGAAACAAACAGATCTGGCACACCAATATTTGGCAATTGCTAGCAGGAAATCAGTGCAGCAAGTTCCAGACTAACCACAGTACTGCTGAATCTTCTCCACTGTTAGGGAGAAAGCAGGAGTTACTGTAGTAAGAAAAAATTCACAGCACACAGATCTTCAGGTAGGTATAGTTCATTATTTCTTCTTTCCGTGGAACAACCTGCTTAATTACTTCACATTGAAGGTGTACATTTCTGGCTATCTTTATTGAACTTCCAAACAATGTTTTGAGATATTATAATAATGGAAAAGCCTTAGAAAAACCTGAATAAACTATATATAGTATTGAGTTATTTCTTCATTCTCTAAGCTACGAACCCTTTAAGTCTGCCACAAAAATCACTGAAACCAGTCAACTCATTGTGAATATTTTCATACCTAGGTTGCTGGCAGCCATGATTTTTGTTAGCCAGATGCTGAGAATTATTATCTAATATAGGTGGAACGTTAGCTTCTGCCAGAGTCATATAAGTGATATATTTGTTAATTAAATGAAGTCAGACAAGTCCCTTCTCATGCATTTTCTGTAAACAAAAAAGGAAAGAGTAGCCTTTTTGATGCAGAAACTCAAAAGAAGGAAAGAATCTGTCCTGGTGTCCAAGGGATGTTTAATTTTGTCAGGTTTTAAATCTTGGGGGAATTATATTCTTAGGAAGAATAAATTTCTTTATTCTTTTTTATGTTGAATGGAAAGAATAGAGTTTATGGAAAAAATGGTGCAAAACACGTGGAAGGCAGGAATCTCATTTTCTCCAGTACATCTGCCGGAAGCTCCATAAGTGTCTCAACAAATCAAATCTGTTCTGTATATGAAAAGAAAGCCACTGATCAGCATTTTGATTGAACTGTGGGACCATATATACATATGCCTACAGAGAATAGCTGAAAGTATGTTATGGATACAAGGATTCTGTGGATTTTCATTTGGGAATATATGCCATCTTTTAATTTTTTTACATGGTTTAAAAATGGCTACCACAACTTATAAGGCAGTTCCCTTTGTTCCCTTCCATCACAACCAGAGACTGTATAAGCCAATCTGTGTTCCTGACAGCTGTGTAATCTTACTGAATACTCAGGGGTTTAACTATGGAAATCATTTGGCTTGTAGGATCTTATTTTTTAGTATACGACTTTTTTACACCTCCCTCTGAAATTGTCATCTCTTAGCTACTGTTAGGCAGAGGATATGCAACTTTCCTAACCTATCATTTCATATCAGTGGTAATGATGATTGAGGAGAAAACAGCACAGCTTGCCTATTAGATCCAAATTGAATTTGCAAGGATGCTAGTGAGATTTTATAATTATGCATTCACACATGTGCACAGACATACATACATGTTTAAAATGAACATACACAACATAAATCAAGGAATCTAATGCTTCTGTGCAATTTAAATTACAGCTTAGGATGGAACAAATTATGTGCAGGAACAATGTTTATTACTCTTTTCTGCACCAAGCATGATAGACATGCTAGATACCTTTATTTAAGGAAATTAGAAAGGTCCACAGTATAGGCTAGATAATATTCTTGTGATCTTTCATACGAGGATCTTTCATAACTTCTGCTAGTCTACTCCCTCACACCATTTGGTTCAGGAAAACTAGCACTCTCCTGGATAATGCTCAGTTGATAACACCTGACAGACCCCATTCCTGAGGAGCAATTCAGACACAGTTACCCTGTTTCTGAAGGTCAGAGACAGTGACCTTGTGAACATAAGTTTTGCCAGGCCACTAAGTCTCATGGCTACAGAATTGACTCTAGCCTGTTTTATTTAGTAGTATGGATGCACCTAGATGGATCCAGGTTGTGGCATTTGACAGCAGCAGTCAAATGCAAGAGGAATGAATTTTGAGGTTCCTCCTAATGAAAGGCAGCAACTTCATTGTTACATTAGAATAGACAAGCTAGTCCCATTTATCTCTGTTTCTCTGCAGCTCCAGTCACACAGGGCAGAAGAAGCTATAATTCAGTGTTTGCACTTACCTGGAACCACTTACATTTGTCATACTTTCTCCAAAGGTAAAAATTCTCTCCATACTACTATCACAAAGATTTCAGCCATGACATCATGCAGAAAATCAAAATACAGGTCACCAAGCCCAAGAAGTTTTGACAACAATATCTGCTTATAGAGTGTTTTAGCTTTGTGGTTTTATTCCTTTGATGAATCCGCTGGCCTTGATCCAAAGTAGGACTGAAGGTATGTAGAATTGCAATGGCACAAATTTAGGAACAAAAAGGCAAAGAAGAGGAAGAACAGCAGTACTAGGAGATACTGATTCTAATTAACTTTTACTCTTAAAGAAATGCATAGGGCTAAAATATGCACTTTTACTCAAAAAAGGGCCTTAAGAGGGTGAAGATAAAAGAGCAACGTCACTAAACTATTAAAATGACTACAGAGAGTTGTCACCCCAACCTCATTTTATGTAATGCCATAAACTCTGTTGCTAAGTAATTAACAGAGTCAAAGAAAGAAAGAGGAAAAGAGGAACCTATTTCTGAATTCCCTGTAAGTAGCACTTATGTGGATATTAGATGGCAGTAGACCCAGTTATAGATGTTATTCTAATGTAATGCAACTCTCTCATACTAAAGGGAACACAGTGAAACTGTTATATAATGAATTGGGTTCAAATGTCTTTGTCTTGCAAAGCACATATCCATTTGATTTTGGCTAATATTCCCATTGTTCTGAGGGAGAAAATTACTTCCCTGCTCCAGGGTGACATGGCATTTGGATTTGACCCTTAGTTAAGTCTGAGAATTTCTGAGTACCAGCTTTCCTCCTCAGGTTAGTTGAGCATCAGCGCCACAGCTGGATCCACCCCACTGCCTTATCTGAAATCACACAACAATTCAGTGGTGAAAGCAGGAAAAAAAATCAGGTTTACTGATAATGAGGGCACTGCTTTCTCATTAGGCTTCTTCCTGAGCAGTTTCTCCTCACAGGCTGCTTTAATTTGTAAGTAGAGAAAAAATAGGCAAACAGCTAATCTTTTTGACTGTCTGCATTTGGAGATCTAAAAAAATTTTATTCTGATGGCAAAATTGGCATTTAATATTTCAAAGGAATGAGATACACTCTTCAGTACGCAAAAGATATTTCGATTTCAGTCTTATTTGAGCCCTGTACTGAAACGCACCCATCCATCCTATTTTAAAATTGAATAACTTATTTATTATTTCTGTAGTGAAACTGTGGGATCTTTAATTTTATCAGGATTACTAGATTGTAGATATCTGACTACATAATGACCTTGTATTTACTGAGAAAAAAGGCTTCTGCTGAAATGACAGAGCAATAATGGCTAGAAATCATTGTGGTTAACTGATCTATGGAAGACTTTACACAGTCACACATTATATAATGTGTGACTCAAATTTGACTGTTTTTTTGACATTCAGTAGTAACATTGCTAAAATATTGCTGAAATAAATATCATCTGCTAATCACAAACGATGTAATGTCATTAGGGGAAAAAATGCCCTTTGTTTCTCTATATGCTTTGCTTCTACATTGTTCAGGAAACAAGGAACAAAAAAAGATGCCATTTAAATTGCACAGCTCTATCTTGCACAAAAGAAACTGAGAGAGATCTGCCAATGCTACAGCCTGATTAAAAAAAGAAAGAAGAGAAAGAGTGGAACTGAATTAGTATTCAGAGTACCTGCCTCCTCCACCCTCCCACACATGCGCTTAAGTAGTTTGAACTAGTGGCATTCTAAGAATCAATTATGTTTGTAAATGTTACATATCAAATATTTTTAAAACCTTCCTTTTCTAGGACCAGGTGCATAATATTTCCTCCAAAATGCGAGTTGTGCCAAGCTATATACAATCTGAAAATATCTTTATATCCTATAAAGCCTGTATAAAACAAATGTGGATAATCTGAGCAGCATGTTTTACTGATGAACCCCCTGTTTGCTTGTGAGAAGAAGAAAAGCTCAATGGTCATTTATGTTTGTAGAGATCCTCCTGTCAAAGGACAAATCACATTAAAAATTCAGTGCTATAATGTTCCTTAAATATCTTGGGTGTTGGGAAATAGACATATTTCAAGACATGCTTAGGGGCACAATGGAAGTCTGTGGGTAAGCCAGGAATATAATTCAGATCTTCCTACACTATATTTGGCTTGAAAGACCCTCCATTTTGCTCCATTTCCACTTCCCTGTTCACTCATCTTGTTCTTGATTCTAGAAGAAGTTGAAAAAAGAATAAAATCTAATGTATGTATGTGCTTTATAGCTCTGTTGTTTAATTTGCAGGTCATACTTCAGAAATTTGGGCATCAACTAGTTAAATGAGTCTGATCCTGAAGCCATTAGTCATAACTCTCATTACTCCAGACAGCAATCTTGCAAAAAGAAATGCATATGCTCTGAAAGTTTGCAAAGGAGCAGATCTCTGGTTATATACTCCAGAAATGTTTAGAAATAGATATGTACTGACCCATTAAGCAAGGATCAAAGAAAGATCAGACATCTACTGACTATAGCACAACTACTTCAGTTAAAAAAAAGATGTATAATATTTCCTGTTGTAAAGACAGCTCCCAATTGTAAAGACAATACCTCTAAATCCAGGTACCTGTAAAAGGAAGGAGAAGCTTATATTCTGTAGCAGATAAAGAGGGAAGGAGCAGAGACAAGCTGTGAGAAAGTTTGCAACCAAATAAGAGAAGAAAGAAGTAGATGTAAACAATATTAGTAAGCAATGTCCAGTTTTTATGCTTAATTCCAAGAAAATAAACTAAACTTTATTAAGAAATGGAATGGGACAGCCATTCAGGGAACACACAGAAGTTCGTTTTCAGTATGAAATGCACAGACCTGGTCCTATCAGCAATTCTTAAAATTACCAGTCTGGAAACTGCAAGATGAAGAAATATTTTTCCTTTCCAACCCAAAAGAATAATTTCTTGAAGTGAGTCACTGCAACTTGCTTCAAATATGGGTAAATGTTGAATTTTTAATAGGAACCACTTCCCATGGAAGTGGCCTGTAGACCATGTGATGTATGTACAATATCCGCCAATAGTAGTCCAAAAATACACTATGTGTTTTCTCAATAAGGAATGTAGGATGTTTTCATTTACAAATTCTTTTTGTCTACTTTTAGTAACTTATATCCTGTTTAAATAATTTCAATAGGTTCTCCAATCCCAGTTGCAGACCTACTTAGTTCTTGTTATTCTGTCTGCTTTGGACTTGCTGTCTTTCAACTTCACAGATTTAATTTATTGAAAACATACTTAAAATCTAAGGTTTATTGTCTCAGAGATATGCTGCAAGTACTCATTTGAAATTATCTTTGAAAATGTTATCAAACATCTCTTTTCTTGATACTGTGGAAAATATTTTTAGGTGGCAGTTCTGCCCTGCTGCTATCTGTTGATAAGCTGGATACCTTATATATCTTGTCACAATGCCAGCATTTGCCATAAGCAAACCGAACCTCGTCCTCTGCTCTTACAGATTGCAATGTGAAGTGTGGCACAGACATAGTAGTGGAAGGCATTGCACAAAGTGTTAAGGCCATGGAGTCTGAATAAATATTAGCTCAGGCCCACTGGAATTTCATTTAATGTTTTTCTAATCTCTTTCCTTTCTTTTGAAATTTCAGACGATCACACACATGTGAATTATGAAATATCAAGTTAAAATAGAGCCTACATTCTTATATACTTCAGTTAAAGAATAACAAATGAACTAGAAATATAAGTGAAGGATTAAAAGGTATAAATTACCATTTTTTTGTGTGGGGGGGGGGAGGCATCACATAGCTCTGCTATATAGCTCTGCATTATAGCTCTGCTTATTCTGAGGGATTTATTCAACAAGTTTGCCTTCCTTTCCTAAGTTTCCTGGAGAATAGTCTTTTCAGCAGAAGGTCAGGAAAGAAAGCATAAAGTGGCCTTTAGCTTCCTGCTGGTTTTAAATAAAGTGGAAATGACACCTGCCCTAAATCTGAAGTATGCTCCAAAAGATATTCTTAACAAAGTAAAGGGACTAGTCTAGCTTCTTTTTCCTTTAAGCTAGGAGAGGGATCTGATGATTAAATTAAGTGTTTTCACTCTGAAGCTGGAAGACAGAAATATGAAATGCAAACTCAAAAGCAGATAAGACTATGCCCATAATTTTGAAGTCAGGGGTTTTTTTGGCTGAGGTTTGATTTGGTGAGCTTTTCCTGCACTCTACCCTACATTCTTCTGCACAGAGAAGTCAGGAACAGAGCAGAAAAAGACAGAGAGAATCTTGTGTTTGGGCCTTTTGAGACTTGGCCTGTGACTGGACCTGTTCTCTCTCCCTGCAGTTAATTTCCAGCCTAGTTGGTCGTCCTGCTTTTCAACTGTTTGGTCCACGGGAGGAAAAGCTGACAAGAAAAGTCATAAGGAACACATACTGGCAAGAAGGGTTTCAATCTACCATAACTCTTTCTCACCATTCTCTTAAAATAGTCCTGCTGAGAGATCAGAAGTGATGAAGGTTTGGCCCTCAGCCTAGCAAAATCCTTTCTCTTTCCAGGAACAATAAGAACCCAGAGTAGCACCCTGAACATTGTAAGTCATCCTCCCCAGGCCAAACTGCCACCTTTGTTCAGTTCAAATACACCTTCCCTGCCTCTGCTGCAGTGTGGTGCAAGTCGTGGTTCCAGAAGACTGACTTGCCAAATTTTTATAGAGGAGACAGGAAGACCCTGTCCTTCAGATGGGAGCTTCTTATGAGTGGATATTCAACCACAAGAAAAGTGGGAATGGGGAAGGAGACAAATCTCCTGAGCACAAGCGCTCTGGCAGACAAGGAATTTGCTGTTTCTGCGCTACCTCTCAATTACCAAGGCTGACACAGCTCCTGACTCTCCTTCCCTGGATATTTGGAGCTGATCATTTTCTGCTGAGTCTCCATCTTATTTGGACCTTTCCACCATGTATCCTGCTGACCACAGTAGAGGCAGAGGGGAATCACCAAGGATATTCATGAGCCTCCTTTTCTGGGCTGCTTCATATCTCAGACTTTCCATGTTCTCCAGATCTGTTCCCTTGGTAACTGCAGGAGATCCTCTCTCCCCTGCCCCACATCTCTTGCGTGCACACAACCTGAATACTGTGCTAGTCTCAGCATGCTCTCACAGGCAGGCAGCTCTTGCATTTCCCTCAGCCAGCCTTCCCCCGTTTGGCACGGGACGCTGAGCAGGTACCTGCAATGCACCCCAGTGCTGGGCCTTGGCACCCTCCCGTTAACTGTGCGTGAAGGAATCCTTGTGCCCTAACATAAATACAGCATCTAAGGCAGAAGCTAGTCCATAATGACACAGACCTATGGTTCTTCCCCAGTGTAAATAATTTCACTGGAATCAATAAAAGGTAGCTTAGAAGCAAATGACAAAATCTGAACATTTTCAAAAGAACTAACAAACCTTTGAGAGGAAAATATGATTTAAATATCCACAAGTACAGACCTTACTTACCGGGAATTTATATGTACAGCTACAAAACTTTGTTTCTGGCACCCGGCAAAATAAAGTATTGTTTCGTAGATTTTTCTGTCTCTCACACTAAGAGCACTGAAACCCAAAAAACATCACTGTGACAGGGAGAGAGATTTCCTTAGCTAAACTATAACCTTGTCTACAGTTTAATTCTCCCAAGTATTTGTAAACTAAGACAAGAGGCCTGCTCCAGAGTCCAAAAAGGAAAAAAGTTTGGAAGGTCAGCTGTGGCATGTTATTTCACATATAACTTTATTTCTAGCAGGCGATATTGTTAAAATGGAGATAGCACTGTCTGGAACCTGGCAGTCACTGTGTGCCAGAAAGCATTCTGCCTTGCAAATATGTGAAATTTCAATTTTACAATGAAGATCTTTTTTTTTTTGGAGGAAAAGATTGAGCTGGTAATGAGAAACTATTCACTTTATTTGCATATCCATAAATATATGATCTCTTCTCCCTTCTGACCAAATTTCAAATGCAAGATGGAATAATGGTATGCCCTTTGGAACCTTTCTTCACTCAAGTACATGTTATCATCACTGTCAGCCCATCAAGCTCCAGGTGAAAATAGATTCTATATAAACCCTTTTAAGTCACATTTCATTAGAACCTTTGCTCTGTGGGTTTGGCATGGTCTATTACTTCTTATCACTGCTTCTGTGGCAGACTTGCGCAACATCACTTCTGTGCCATAGCTGACAAACCAAAACAGACTTTTAGAGTGAATGTAATGCTGAAGGTTTCTTGCCAAATATGGACAACATACACACTTAATTGAGCAGAATTTTTATTTTGAGTAACATCAAACAAAACAATGTAACACTGACCAGGCAGGAAAAGATATAAAGGAACCTGTATCTTGGATGGAGGTGGCATCCTGTGTGAAGGTCTATGAAAATCTATGTGAAGATAAAGGAATCTGACAATGAAAAGGACATAAATACTAATAAGTAAGCAGAAATGCTTATAAATTTTGCTAACTGTACTAAATTTTGCAGGTGTAACTTAAAAGATAAAAAAGAAATTATGAAAAAATAATAAAACTATAATAAAAAAAGAAATAATAAAACTATGGCTGAAACCTTTAAATGCTTACATGTGCACTTAACTTTAAGCATGTCAATAATAACATACCTAACAAGGCACAGACTAAAGCTTTACGTGCCTTTGCTTGCACGGGTGGCTTTCCAAACATGAATAATATGACAGGTTTTGCCTATTTCAATGGCTTTTTTGCTATTCTCCCTCTCCCCACCCCCTCCTGAAATAAAAAGTACAGAGCAGTAAAAGCTCTCCTGTAACTTATGACTAAGGCAATGATTTTGAGCAGGGAACATCTTTGTATCTTCTCTTTTACACAGTAAAAAGTTAAAAATTAATATTTTTACTCCACTCATCTCCTTCAGTGATCATTTCTGAAAAAAAAAAATCTGAATTTTTCCATCAGTAGAAAAGGCAATGTCTAACTCTGCTGGCATTTGATCAAATACTGCTTCTCCTTACTGCCACACAGAGAGAAGTTGTTTGTCAGAGACTTGAAAAGTTTTCCTTCTTTGTAGTCATTTGCCAAAAGACTTCCTAAGAAACTTCCAGTATAATGTTATTTAAAATCTATAAAACAACTTCCAGTTGCTTGGGGGGATAATACAGTGAAAATGAAGATTCAGTGCCCTTCACTGCACTGGTCTAAGTTATTCCAAAGGCTCCCATAAGTCATGTTCATTTCTTGTCCTTTGAACTGCTTCGAGTTCACCAGCATTTCCGTGTGGTAGTGTAGCAGGCAAACTATACCTCATTACTCTGCACAGTAAGCCTCTGCATATGGCCGGCTTCTTCAAAAATTCACTGTTCGAAGTATCTACAGCATTGCACACGACCTTTGTGCATGCCTGCCTGGTCACACCACTGACCGCTTACAAGAAAGGCTGACAACCAGACCAGGGAGGAATTCTGTATGACCCTCTTTCTCTGGAAGGACAGCACACACAGGCATGAATATATCCAGAAGAACTGAAAATGATAGTTGCCAGGATGACCCAGCAGGTTGCAATCACACCTGGAAGCAGTACCCCATGCTTATTATCGTTAGGCACGCTTATCTTGGAAAACTCGAATTTCAGAAGCTCCTTTTCAGGGAGTTCATGGCTGAGCCTGTAATAATACATGACATTTCTCCTCAAGGAGAAGAATAACTCATCACCAACCACAGAGCAATCAGTCTTTCAGCCACAAGGATCTGACTGAGGAGCCAGGGAAAACTGCAGTGCAGCTTCATTTCAACCTGTCAATAAGCCATTCCACTATCAAAAGCCAAACAATTTATGGGACTGAGAAACAAAAGAAGGATGGGAATATGAAGCAGAGTGCCTGGGAGCATCCAGGGCCAGCCAGCCCTGGAGGGACCAGGTGCTGGGAGCCAGAAGCCGAGTGTGATATGATGGGCAGGACGGCAGGGCCAAGGGGTAGCAGCCAGGTCAGCCCAGAGCATTGGGTGAGTCTATAGTTGTCAGGCAGGTCTGAGGTCAAGCCATGAAGTCAAGCCAGCAGTCCAGGGTCAAGATCAGGCCTGGAGGGAGTCACCAAGGTCAGACACATCTCAGTGATCACCAGGCAAATCCAAGGTGACAAGTCAGGTCTGAGGTCAAGCCAGAAGGTCAATCTGTAGGTTGAACTCAGGGTCTGGATCAACCTGCACAGTAAGCCTATGCATTTAACAGGACATGACAAGCCTCTGCATTTTGCCATGGCCAGGCACAGGCATGGCTGCAGCACAACCAAAACTGTAGCTCAGGCAGTGGGCTGGGGCAACAACCTCAGTGTAAAAGTGTAAAAGCAGCTCCTATGGGAAGGAGGGCTGCTATCCATTGGACCTGTAGGTTCCAAGGTAGACTAGAGTGATGCTTGAAAACCCTAAAACATACACAGCCGTTCCAGAGTTGAGCCTCCAGGGCTGGCACCTTTTGTTGCATCAGCTTCACTCACATTCTGACAGCTGAAAGATTAAAATATCCAGCACTGCATTTCCTAGCTGGATAGAAACGCACAGGTCAGGGATCATAAGCAGGAAACATGGATCCATGACTATGACTACAGTCTAGACCAACAATTTCATCTATGCCCCAAGCCCTCTTCTTTTTCATATCTAACATTTAAAGAGCAGGCTGTTTGTGTGCAGAAGTCATTGCTTCTAATCCCAGGACCTCCCTTTCTTTTTGCCATTTTTGTATAGCCCTACTCCCCAGGATACTCCTCTACTAATTATAGCTTCTGTTATGAAGGTTATAAAAGAATTTGATAACAGTTTCAAAATTCAGCCTTGGCTAAGAGAAGAGTCTGGTGGATAGGTAGCTATACCTACAGCCAACCTGTACAGAGAATTCAAAGCTGGCAGGAATGGAGGATTTGCTTTGGCCTTTATTTCTCCATAAAGTTCCTTTGAGTGATGACACCTTGAAGTCTGAATTGATGTATCTGATTATCTTGGCATCTCAAACAAAGGAGCAGACATGAAAATCTGGGAGGTTGAGAACCTTTCAGCACTTGCAGAAAGCACCCAGAAACTGCAGAAAGTGACTCAGAGACAGTACCTAAGGATGCCAGAATATATCTTCATGTGCTACTAGGAGTGATACAAAGGCTAAAAGGAGGTCTTAGCATAAGGATCAGTAGCGTAAGTCCCTAACAGAAGCATCACGGGAGTCAAAGATGGATGGACTCTTGAGGATATCTGTAAATTACAGAACAGATATACTCCATAGTCCTAGTCCCTTGATTGCTCACGTCTTGAAGAATGCAACCTGAACACTTGGCCAGCTTTTCTTCCAATGGAAAACACAGTGCAGAGAGATCAGTTGTGTTGACATGATGATGAGACAACATTCACATCTCTTTGCAGGAGCCAGAACATACTTCCCAAGCCAGTGGGCTGGAAAGAGCTCCTGATTTTACCCTTTTCCCTCCTGCCCATCCTTCTGGCTAATCATCATAAAGTCTAATCAGTCAGATCAATATTAACAACAAGGGATCAGAGCAGTTCTAAAGCAGGCAGGACAATGTAGAGGTTCATGTGACTGTGGTCCAGCCATATTCAGCACAGTACTATTGCTAGAAAGGTCCATCTAGACATAGAACAGGGGCCTATGGAACAGGCTACAGTAATGGGTGTCCCAGACTGTGCGGCTTGGATGCATTGGTGCTGCAAGGACAGGTTGCAGCTGTGGTGCAGGTGAGGTCTGGCCTAGGAGTAGCCCTGAGATCTTGGAATCCATGAGTGGCTTTGTCATGCAAAGTTAGTGGAACTTTGTCATTTGACTTCAGCAGAAAAGGGTTTCGTCCTGTCATCCTGGGCTTGATTCCTCACATATGCATGCAGAAAACTTTCCAGTTGAAACTTCAGCCCACATTTCCAATGTAAAGCACTCGGAGCTGGGAAGTAAAACCCCACCTATAGCTGTCAGTAATTATCTTCTTGTCATGGAGATGATTTCAACACTTAGAGGCTGAGCATCCACAGTTAGACTTAGTATAAACTTTCATACCTCTTTCAGGGATGAAAAGCCTGAAAAACTCAGATATAGGAGTGCAATCCCACCTGTGATAATTCAGAGCTCCTCTGGATATTTGGAAACTCACCTATACCAACGGCGAGTTGATGAGGTAATGCTAAATATTAAGAAGATTGTCTAGCTAAATGATTCAAGGACTTCAGGATTATTTCTTCACAGTAACACATGTGCATGTAGTAGACAGGCCCAATGCTGCAAAATGTATTCAGATCTTAGCTAATACAGTGATTTGTAACACGATTATAAAAAGCTATCCTTGTACAAGACTATTTAGATACATAAGTCAGGTTTTCAATTATATGGTTCTATACATTTTTTTCCACTAAACACACTTTCAGCCAAGAGTTAGAGGTATTTGAAAGAAATGACTCTATGCTTTACTGCTAATTTACCAATTTGCTACTCTGTTAGATCAAGCTACACTTTCAGTCTCTACAGCTACAAGTCAGATTTCTATAACCTTTCATAGCTGTTCATGTATTCTACCAGTTGTCACATTTTTGTGGCTTGACAGCTGAAGCCCTTAATAAAATGATTAGCCCCATTGCCTGAGATTTTGGGGGAGAATGGAGGGGAAAGTTAGATATTAGCAATAAAAGCAAACAAACGAAGAAGGAAAGAAAGCCAGTTTTCTGTGTATTTTCCGTATTAGTAGCGACAAAAAGAATGGGAGAACATGGACATCATCACTGTAATTTTGTTCACCTTTCAATATTATGAAGACTTTCTCAAAAACAGAGGAAGTCAGCAAAATTACTCAAAAAGTTATGATTGGAAATATTTTCCATTTACTCTGTGACTAGTGTCAACAGAAAGCAATTTACAAAATTGCAAGATAAGATGTCTGCCATTTATTCATTAACTCTGATGCTACCAACAGATTTCCAGATATTGCTAGATATGATCAGTGTAATAGCTTAGTCCAATTCCTGACTAAATGCTGTTATACCAGCAAAACAGGGCCACAGAATTTTGCTTTCAAGCCCAACAATATGTAGTTAAGATGAAGTGTCTCTCTGACAAAAAAAAAAAAGAAAATAAAAAAGAAAGGGAGTACAGGGTTTTACTAATCCGAGGCACCTATTGAGCAGTCACCACAGAGTGTGGCCATTCTACAGGAGATGATAAGAAGAAATGGCACAAGGCAGCACTCTAACAAAATGAATCCCTTTTTTCCTGAATGGCTTAAGTGGACTCCTCCTCTTCACTAGATTCAGTGAATGTATGCATTAATGAGGAATTTTTCATAGACTTTATGGTCTACTTTGATTTCCAAAAGGCTTTTGACATAATCAGTCATCAAAGTCTCCTAAACAAACCAAGCAGTTATGGAGTAAGAGGGAAGGAACAGGCATCGATAAGAACTGCCAAAAGAGTAGGAAATAGAGACTAGGGTGAATAGTCACTCCTTACAGTGGTGGGAGGTCACAGTGAAGTTTCTCAGGAGTTCTGGGACCTGTGCTGTTCCTAAATGACCTGGAAAAGGGGGTAAGCAATGACCTGACAATGTCTGCAGCTCACAAAATTTCTTTCAAGGTAGAAAGAACAGAGGCTAAATATAGAGAACCACAGAAGAATTTACATGACTGGGTGACTACGTAATAAAATGACAGACGAATTTCATTGCAGATAAATATAAAGTGATGCACATGAGAAAAAGGAATGGGCTGTAAGCTGGCCATTACCACTCATGAGTGAGAACTTCAGGCTGTGACAGATAGATCCATAAAAACGTTAGATCAGTGCTCAGCAGTTGTCAGTGCTCAGCAGTTGTCAAAAAAAAAGAAAAAGTGAATCTAGTGTTAGGAATTACTAGGAAAAGATTTGAGAACAAAACAAAAACAATTATGTTATTGTATAAATTCATTGTTTGCTTTCATGTTGAATCCTGTGCATGGTTCTGCTCTCTCATCTCAAAAACGGCCTGACAGATCCCAAAGAGATTTATAGAAAGGCAGCAAAGATGATCAAAGGCTGCTTCTGAATGACTGAACAGGCTGTGTCAGAGAGCACCAAGAGTGGGCTGCTCTGCAAGGAAAGGTGAGGGAATTGTCTCTGCAAGGGAGACAGCAAGGCAGGCATAGAACAGTGTCCTCTCCAGGCAGCAGCGCAGACCCACAGGACCTGAGCAAGAAGGGCAGAGCAGGTTCAGTGCCAGTGACCAGGGTCAGCCACAGCCCAGTGATTATCAGGCAAGTCTGGTCTGAGGTCAGGCCAGGAAATCAAGTCAGCAAAACAAAGTCAGGGTCAGCATGGTACATTGTTGGGCACAGGCTCACACCAGGCCCAAAGGCCCGAGCTTACACTCAGCTTCCTTGCGAAGATGGAATGCTCCAATTAGGCTTCTCACAGCTCTTTCTCCCCCAGGTCTTTCCACAGCAGTCAGATCCCTGGTTACAGCTGCACCATGTTGGAGCTGGCCTTTAGCACTGGCAGCCAGAGCCCTGGGAGAGGGGAAGGAGGTTGTGGGACATGTCAGTGCCCACAGATCCTGACAGTCAGAGAGTCTTTGTTCACCCTGAAATATACAGGGTAGGATAGAGAGCTGCACAATCCTGATGATACGGTGAAAAAGGATCAGTTGTTTACTGTCTCCTTCTGGAGGCCATCAAATGGCAGCAGGGGCAGCCAAAAGAGCAACTGGATAAGCGTTTGAAAGACAAATCTATTATGAGTCACTAAGCAGACAAACCACTACAGCCTTAGGAAATGTCCTGGAAGAGTATGGCAGGGAAATACAGTATATGCTTGTTATCCTCCTCTCTGGGGGGAGAAAATGCTTTTGGACATCGTTTCTCAATTCTTTTTATGAGAGAGCATGAACACACTTTCCCTTCAAAACAAATTATGCAACTGAATTTCCTGCATTTGAAACCAGAGGAGTCAGCACACCCAGAATGTAGGAGCTGAGCATCACTCTCAGGAAATCACCTTCCTGGCGACGGTGTCTCACCTGCCAATTAAGTCAGCAAGACAAAATGCTGGCTTGATGGACCCTTGGCCTGAAGTAGTATGGCAAAAGACTCACCTGAGTCTTTTGACCTATTTTAGATACGCTATTTAGGATGAGATAATTTATACCAAAGAAGTTCTTTTCTCTCTTTACTGGAGAAGGCATTTATGGTGACTTGTTTGGATGCAGTTGTCCACATTTCACCAAAAGAATCTACATTTGGTCAAATACCTTTTGCAAGAAGCTCATGATCTCCATATGTGACTCTTAGAAATGCCTTCCACTAGTTTATCTATCTCCACCACAAAGCCTTCTGCACTTTCCCCTGTCCTTCATAATGAAACATGCTGGAATTACGTCAGAAAGGGTATACTCATGCATCTCTTACTTCACTGTCAGTCAAAAGGCTAGAATGACTGTAATCCAGTTTCTGAATCCATATATTCACTAAAAATTTGCTGTATGTTTTTACACATCTTACCAAAACACTATATTAAGCATGCTCCACTTTGCAGGAGCGAATATGAAAGGCATCTTTATCCTAAATTGACTTTGCAGATTGGCCACCAGTACCTGACCAATGAAATGAATCCTGAATTACATGAATAGGTTTAGTATTGAATGATTGCTTTGAACAAATTTCTGTAAGTATTTTTCATCTAGGAATTATTATTTTTATTACAATTGAAGCAAATAATCATCATGACACAAAGCAACTGGATACAGTTGTGCACCTTCAATGATGTAGTGAAATGGTTTGAACTGGAATAATTAGCCCAAAGAGACATGATGGCACGTGATAAACCAGTTAAAGTCATGTTATATGACATCACTGGCCTGAGGAGAAGAAATGACAGATTGTTACATTTCAGAGCAACCGACCAGTGATGATTTTGTGTCAAATCATTATTCTAAACAAGACACATGATACATATAGAACATGGTAAAGGCTCAGCAAGAACATAATACACTCACATATCACCAGCCTCAAAAGACATGAACTGTGGGTTTCAGTGCACAGGAAAGTGGAATGACAGATTGGAGCAAAAACCAATGAGTAATGCATTTTTACATCATTAGCAAAAGCAAAATGAATGTTCTATTTGTATAAGCCTGCAAATAGTGAAAGAACATGTGATCATGTCACATACATCATACTTGAGTTGAGCTGAATCATACTATCTGATTTGAGAACTGCCTACAATGAATTTTACTGTTGCTAAAGCAACAGCTAGGTTAGTTGTAAAATGAATGTGCAAAATAATCTGCAGACACTTTAAAATATCATATATACATTTTTATCCTTACTGTATCATGTACACACAAACTTATGTTTGCATTTGCTTTGCCAAACCAACAGCAATCCATGCAAATTCTTATGCTACGAATGTATATGTAGAATAATTGTGTCTCAGAGATATGTTTTAATAAAATATTTCTTAAGCAGTTCAATTTGTAGAATTGGAAGTTATTATGAAACTGCTGTGCTAACTGAAGATAATTTATGTAGATGTGATCCTTAGGAATACTCAGAGATTAAGTAATCATATTTGGTATCTTTAGAAGGTTTTCCAAGTTAGACAAAATATGTATGTTCTGTTCCCACATAACAATTCCAGCTGAAATAGGAGACCTTTTATGATAGATGCTATATAACAATTCCTGATAGGTGACAGGTGAGATTTGAGAAGAATATTGGGAATGGCTGTCCAGTACAGCAATTTATCAATGACAGAGGTAGAAAAGAACAAAGAATTTGTGAATGTCATGAATTTGTGAATGCCAGAAATGTATACTGGACCCAAGCACTATTTACAGGCCCTTTCAGAGCTTGGACAGACAGCTGTTCCTCTGAAGGAAAACTGCATCTAGGTGCTGGGAATCAACTCAGCATGTTGGTTTAAATAGGTTTCCAGCCCTAAAGCAGGGCAAAGGATTAGGCATGCATCTCTTGAACAGGGAATGCGGAAGCAGCAGATGGAATAACTCGAATTGTGGAAGTGAACAGGGGTTCACTAGGTAGAAGGAATGAAGTTCTTAGGTGGGCTGAAAAGTACTGCTTCCACTGTCTAAAAAAACAGAGAGTTTTCTGTTGCTGTTTTTTTGGTTTTGCTGCTTGGGTGGAATTGCCTTGATCTTTTGTTGCATTGTAATTAAAGTCTGAGAGATTTTGCATGACAGAGGCCCTGATACTCACTGTCCTAATTAGGAGGAGGCAAGAGCACTCTAAGGCTAACTCTGCTGCCCTCATTTACTTCCCAGCATCGCGGGCTCAGTTGGTAGAATTCATTTTCATTTTATCAGTAATTTCAGAGAATACTACTCTAACTTTTCATTTAGAGCTAGTAAGGGCAGAAAACTTTGTTGTCTTACTACTGAAGTGTTGATAGTTTTGTATAACAATCTCTTTTATGATTTTCTGTATTTTTAGATGACTAGTTCTGTTGTTACATATTTACAAATAACCACCATTCATGAGCCAAAACCAGTGTAGATGAATATACAGCCAATCGTAATTTAAGTTGTATACTGCTTATATATCTATACACAATTTATCAACCATGTATAAATACACTCAAAGAGGTATATAAATACAATGTGCACAGATATATAATACCCACAGAAACAAGCAGGTAGAAAGTGATTTAAGCTGCTTTAAAATTGACTATGTTGTCTTCCTTTTGGTCCCTAATGTTCCCACCTCTGTTAGACTCTCTTTCACCTCTCACATCTGCTGGAGCAAAAGAATTAAGAGAATTAATTAGTTTATTTTATTCTTTTTAGTCAATGTACGTGGGCTTTTTTTCATTAAAAAGGAACCCTCAATAGAAATAAACTACGACAGCTCCCTGCTTCCTCATGCATTGTTATCCATGTTACAACAGTGCTTTAGAATTATTTACTTCTAGTTCTTAATCTACAAGGCTACCAGTGTTAGTTGGCAGCTAATGTTGTCAGAGAAAGGCAAAAGGCTTTCTAAGTTCATGAAATAGTTGGCAGATGACCTATGTAGTGTTCAACCTGTTTTAACTTCTTAACTTTAACTTTTTGACTTTTTTAACTTAAAGTTGAGTTCAATCAAGCCATTGCTTTACCAGTTTCTCTCTATTGTCTGTAAAGACAGCTTAGGGTGTCTAACACATCTGTCTCCCTCCCTCCTTCCTATTCTCCAATTAATATGTGGGATATGGAAATGCTCCTTCCCCATGTGATATACCCAAAGAAGATGATGGGGGAAGCATTATGTGCAACATACAGTAGTTGCAAGTTTTTTAACTCTCCTGTTTGCTGCTCCAGTCATTCATAGGTGATGTTATCCAATGTGGTTTTATGCTGTTCGCTTAGAACTGCAAGTCTAGACTTTTCGAATGTTCATTTTCATCTATATTTTGGCAGCTTATAAAACATTTCTAGAGAAACTAAAACAGGAAAATGTAATTTTAAAAGTCATTTATAACTCAAGTTAACCTGAATAAAACGAGGCAAAGAAAAAATACTCCTTTAGCCTGACAACTTTCTCCCTAAGGCCTCTTCTATACAGTAGAGACCAATGAGTGGTATTTCTGTGACACAGAGATATAAGTCCCTGCCAAATTTATGCTTAATATGCCACTTGAGGCAGGCATTTGGGGACTGTTAGACAAACATGGCAATTTATTTTTTTGAATAAACACAAGAGTATTATTCTTGATCTTTCTAATTTGAAACATATCATTCATCAAAAAAAAAAAAAAAAAAAAAAAAAAAAAAACCAATGACAAAATGCACCTGACCTGAGAACAAATGTGCTGCATTTCAGGCCAAAAGCTAAATGATCATGGTGTTAATAAAATTACTAGAGTTAATAAAATGACTCTACAGAAAGGCCACAAACTACTTTAAGAAAAAATGTAAGTTGGTATTCTGAACAGCTAACTCAATTGTATTCACCGTAAACAGTGATTGTTTGCAGTCATTGTGATTTGTGCAACCTTGCCTCTACAAAAAAGTACAAATTATCATATTTAAAGTGAATGTGTGTTTTAGAAACTAAATCATCACAAACATTGCTATTATAACAGAGCCCAGAAGAAATCAAGACCATACTGTGTTAGGCACTGAATAATATTTTAGGAAAAAGTCAGTAGGTGAAAGAGCTTCTGACCTAGGTAGAAAGCAGGGAATCTTGTGCAGAAGTGAACAGATACAGCATGCAGCCAGTGTGTGGAAGAATCACAGAACCGCTGGGGTGGGAAGGGACGTCTGGAGATGGTCTAGTCCAAGCCTCCTGCTCAAAACAGGGTCAGATAGAGCAGGTTATTTAGGGCTGTGTCCAGTCAAGTTTCAAATGCCTCCAAGGATGGAGACTCTACAACCTCTCTGGGCAACCTGTTCTAGTGTTCAACCACCCTCACCGTAAAAAAAGTTTTGTTTATGTTTAAATGGAATTTCTTGCATTTCAATTAGTGCCCAAAGGACAGCCTACAGATCTGCTCTAACAACTTTATTTGATTACTCTAATTTGGTGGGGGAAAGAAGTGAGTCTTGTTTGGCAGGAAGTTTGCTAAATGGAAAGAAAAATACCAAGAAGGGAATGGTAGCATCATGAAGTTGTATTTAAAAGAAATATGAAGCTGAAGAAAGTGGCAGTGAAGAGAGCGGAGCCCGGGAGTTAACCATTATAACCTCAGTTAAAAGTCAGCCTGTGCTGCTACGCCACCACTGTCTATAGGTCCTAGGGTAGAGCTCAAACCCTTCTCTGTCTGTTTCCCAGAGGAAAGTGGGAGATTACAAAGACCAGGAAACCCTTACAGACAGGGAGAAATCAGCTCTGCACAGCCTTGGTACTGGGCAGGAAAGTGAAGCTAAATGGACTCTACCATCTCCCAAGAGGACATTTCCCTGTACTCTTTGAGGACTGGAGTTGTGAAGAGAGGCACGCAAAGGTACAGACCTTCTCCTCCCTCCACTTTGAATTATAGGTATCTATTTCAGTGCTAATGGCAAAGTCTAGAGCTGGCTCTCCCAGCTCATTTCTTCAGTCATCTATCTATACTATCATGATCTACATTTGACTCTGTTTATATTTTCAAAGAAAAAGAATGCCTGTTTTTACAAAGTGCAAATATCTCCGAGATGATACAAAATTATTGTACCTCCAGGAGAGAAGTCTTACATGGACCCTCTTTCAAGGGTTCCTCACCTTACTCAGGAGAGAGTTTCAGGAAAATCTGGAGTTTGTGTTCATCATTCTGAGGGAAAAATGTGTCTTGGAAATAAACTCTTTTATGGAGGCCTGAGGTCTTTTTTTTCCTGTGTCCAATACCCACCATTTTAATGGGACCATGTCCAATGGGTTCACCAGACCCTGTGCTCTACCAGTGTCACCAACAGTTCCTGGAACTTGTTTCTTCCTCCAGGTGTCTGCAAACACATACTGGCTGAGAGGAGCTGGTGCATATTTCTGCTTTTTTCTCTCTCAAGCACATCAGCAGAGAATTGCAACCTTCTCTTTAGATACCATTCTTTCAACTTACATTTATTACTTCTCAGTGCATTTACAGATCTGATGGTTGCTTTGGAAAGCCAAGGCCCACACACAAGTGAGCTTCAGAGGGGGAGGGAAGGAGACAGTTTGTGATGTTCATCACTTTGAGCGATTGTACAGTGAAGCTGCTTTAATTTCAAGGACTGCAGTTCCCTGTCCCTGTGCAGCACTGAGTGGCTATGGTTACAGGGAAGTGCTGAAGGGGAAACACGATAAATGGGCTAGCAATTCACACGGGGCTCAGACGTCCATTGTGACATTAAGAAGTAGTAGAAGATATCAAAACAGGTCCAGGCTTGGGGAAGCCTGAAAGAATCACTTTAAAAAGAGATGCAGTCACAGCAACCCACTTCCAGAAAAGCTGCATCCATTCCAGCCAGTGAGAATTCTGCTGTTCCCTTGAAGTGCCGCCTCAGTGCGCCAGGAGCTGAGCGTTTCCCAACCTGATTGCTGCACAGAGGGCTACACGCAGCCCTGTGCACTCCAACAAGGAACTGATAAAGCCCAAGAAATGCCAGAGCCCTCTAAGATATGTGCAACAGTAATTTCAAGAGGGACCCTTATTCTCCTCAAATTCCCGATGATTTCCAGTGTGGTACAGGAACTGTTTAGATTGCTCTGCTATAATTATTAATAAACATTTTATTGCTGTGTTTCTTACTAGAAGCATAGCATAAACACCTCAGTCTAATTATGAGTGACTCATTCATGAATACCTGCTTCATTGTTCTAAATGAAAACACACTTTTATAGGGGTAATAAAATTATCATCAGAATCTATTGAGAAACAAATTGAACACTGGATATTCATGCCAGTGAACACTGAAGTCAGCTAGAGCACTATATGAGTATGCAAGAACTGTTTTATACTGTTTTCTATATATTATATAATTGTTATAGCTGTATTTGCCACAGGAATAAGACTTTTTGATTTGATTGGATTTTGATTTTGACTTGCAATACTTGCCCCGGCTGATTAAATAGCATAGGTTCACAGACAGCAGTGAAGCTGTGTTGTTCAGTCACAAATCAGGATCTCAAAATTCAGCTGTATTTCAGCTAAGTAGCATGAAAGTAAACATAACATTAAGGTCTCTTAAATTCTTAAATACCAAGTAGCTATCTGTCGCACAGACAAAATTCCCTTTCTCATTGAGAAACATCTACTAGTCTGAGAAGAAAATTGCATTTCACATTTACAAAAAGTTCTCTTAAAATGTTTCAATTGAATAATATCAAAAACAAGCTTTTAAATGAAATAGACTCAAATACATCATGAACACCAGCAAAATCATATGCAATCCTTTTGAGTTTTAATTTCTCTTCACCATACCTATATTTCCATAGTTTTAATGAATAAATATAAATATTTCTAGCCTATTGATCAGCAGAATAATCCATAATGAATTTAACCAAAACAATACTGCCCAAGATTTATAACTTTGCACATAAGAAGCAATGCTTCCTAGCATATAGAAGACAGATAGAGTTGAGTACGCAAAAACCAATAGAGCTGCTAAGACAGACATATGTAAGTTCTGCTCTATCTGTTCAGCACTCCATAGGGAGCTACTGTAGTGAAAGGAGGATGGATTGTGCTTACTGTTTTGCAGAGGAGAGGTATTACTACAGTCTTTCCTAACAGTGATTTCCCCCATTCCAGTGCATTCATGCCCCAACAGATTTCATTGTTCCAGTTCTCTGTGTATTAACCAGAGATGAAAGTCTGTGGTTCAAAGGCAGAAAGTTCCATCAGTTTCAAGACAGTGTCATATCAGCTGAAAGATCTGGCCCAAAGGACACCAGGGAAAAAAAGTTGAATGTGGTAAAGCTAGCCCTGTCAAAATCTTTTGTGGAAACACTGAAATTATATTCATTTCATATAGACAAATGTGAAAATTTACCTCAGATGCAACTCCCGATTAGTGGCCACTTGAGCCATTACCTAACTTATGCTAGACCTTTTTTTTCTTTACAGTGAAATAATAATGACACAGCCATCATTAAGTGTTGTTTGTTGCTCCACGTTTGGATCACCTGAATGATTCTTCTGACACATTATCTGGGATGCACTGATCTAAGCAAAATGTAGGGATATGATTTTTCTTCTGGTAGACAACTAGATCATGGCAGCTGCTCTTCATTATACAGAAATAGCCATGTTAAACCCATGGTTGATGCAAAATAATCACACTTCAGTATGTGAAATCCTCAAATTATAGTTGAAGAAAAGTCATCACAATGTCCAGCTTTGAATCCTCTATGGTAAGCAACTCCATTGCTCTCCAGCTATACTTGTGGTACATAATATTACTTACAATTTAAAATATTAATGTTATACTATGGTATTTTTAATGTGCACTGGCAAAATGTAAATATACTCAAAACATACAAGCAATCTTTATATTTTAAATAAGCTCTATGGTATAATTTTCATCTTAGATGACAATGATCATCTCAGAGTTTATTGTGCATACTGAAGGTAATTTGAATGTAGCTGACCTCTACTGAAAGAGTAACTTCTTTTTAAAAAATAATGAATAGGTTCATCTCAGCAAGATACTATTCATTGAATGTGTTAATTACTTTTATGTATCCAAGTGGAGCTCATTTCATTCTCACAAACATTTTATAAGGTAGTATGGTTTCTGTGTTGTAACGTACTAGCTTCTCTCCCCCGGAATAGAGGATTTGTTACAGACTACTGACCTGAAACTTAATTCAGAGAAGGAAGGAGAGCATGCTAACTGAATCCTAGCACAGCCTTAAATGTATGTTTTCACTCATACCTGCATCTTCATTTTCCGTCTTGGATTCTGAGAAAAATTTTGGCAATAATATTCCATTCAAGTCACATATCCTCGGTAATTCCAAGGCATAACATCAATAATGTAAAACAATCAGGTCATACTGTTTTCTGTATGCCAGTACAGTTAAGGCCCTGGGTCACACCCTGGCTTTTTCCACTATTGACTACGCAATGACTTCCATTTTTGATTTGCCAACTGCTAATCTTAGTTGACTAAAGCCATAACCAAGTTTCCCTCTGAGGCAGTTAGATTGCATTAGTCAGTACATTACTCATAGGTTATACAGTTTTCACTCAGTACACTGAATTTCAGTTAAACATTACATTGATTTTTTTCCCAAGGGATTTAAATGATATTGGTTGGCAACCATCTAACTTCATCAGCTGTGGCATAGCTGCTGAACACCTTCGTGACCTCTTGGTACTTTATATTTTTGAATGTGTCCAGAACTAGTGGCTGGAAATGCAGTGATGTCATAATGCCATCTACAGGTTTCAAAAAGTCCTAGTTTGTCTTGGTCACCCTGTCTTCCACTTTCCATCAAAAAAACTGGAAGAAAAGGCCAATAGAAAAATAAAACACAACAGAACCTTTCCAAATAAGAGTCAAATCATAAGCAAGTTCAAATAAAGCCGTACACTGACTCTCTGTAATGAGTTTTCTCAACAGGTTTCTAGTAATCTCTGCCAGGAACAGCATGAAGATAGCTATTCATGTAATATTTCCAGCTCAAGCCATGGCTTCAAGTTAAGAAATGAGATAGTGTAAAAACAAGACTTAATTGGACAGCCTTGAATGTTCCATTATGTCTGCTGTTAGTCTGCAGTGACTGGTACTGCTGTAAGACAGATGTGGCCAACCTTCCTGATCCTGTAGCAGCCACCCATCAAATTTTCAAATTACCAGGAGCAGCAGGATATACATCACAAATTTTGGAGAGGTGGGAGAAGAAGGGAGCACAAATTGTGGTTTGCAAGAGATGACAACAGTTTCCAAGGGTCCTATTGCTCCACTGACCTGGGGGATGTCAATCTCAGTATATTTTACTGATATGCTCCTCCGTATCCAGAGATTCAGATTATCCAGAAGCCTCCACACTAGCTCAGCTTTTCTGTTAGTTAAATCACACAATCTGACATTTCTCTTGAACTTCTGATGCTCCACGCACAGCTTAAGACTGTTGCTGTTGCTTTTGCTGTTGTCTTAGGCTTGCCAACAAGCATGGTTTTAAGCAATCACAAACTTTGCTAAAGCTGACTGATGCACTTGCCACTATTCTGTCAGGTTAAATTAAAAAAAACCCAGTGACATTCCCTTTAAGAGAGAAAATGGCTCAATGGTCTGGGTCCTCTTGGGTGATCTAACCAAGAACACAAGAAGAAAATACCTGTTCTTCCAAAGTGTTGCTCTCTTCAGGTTTCAGAGGCCAAAACAAAGCTGGAAATAGAGAGGAAACTTCTTGCCATGCTTGTATTTCAGCTACTTATGTTTTCTTTCTTTGGGAACCTGTGAACAATGACTCTGACAACAGCATGCTTAACACAAAATACAAAAGGAAAAACAAGATTAAAAAGGGAAACAGACAGCTAGTTCACATATATTGAGTTTCACATACTTTTCACTGCTTTTCTTCTTCTCTTATAGGAACGGGAAAAACTTGTTATACATTCTCCTGGCAAGCAGATATCCTTCGCTATCCTTTCCATGGGTTTCTGTTTGTCTGCTCAAAATGATTTCAGTGTTCCTCAGAAAGGCCAAGGGTCACTGAAATTACTCACACTGGTGTTGTATTTTAGGGAATACATACATGGGAGCTGTTGGAACAACATCTGAAAGGGCTTCCTCCTTCATTGAGGCTCAAAACAGATCCAGAGAGATCTGTGTAGAAAAGCCTACTTTATCATTTGTACAGAACCATCACATTGAAAAGAGATCTATGTACAATATTGATAATTTTTTATAAAGTACTCTCAGATTTGTAACTAGCTACACAATCAGAATTATTGACTTGCTTTGAACTCAATCCCACAGATTCCAGGAAGAAAGAAGAGGTTATATCCATAGGAAAAGGAAATGTTTCAAACTTTTACAAGGCATAACTCTTTAAAATTAGTGATAATTTTAATTCTAGGGCTTTCTATACATTGAAATAAAAGTAACTTCTATAAATCCTTTCTTTTTTTAATTCATCCATATTAAAAATAGAGAAATAGCTTGGAAGATGAGGCAGAATAACAGCTTGATAATAGACAACAAAGCAGACTGCACTTCTGCATGCATTCTTACTGCTGCCCTTCTCAGCTAGTGGAAAAAAAAAAGGTTCTTGAACCTCACATTTGTATGCAGCCATTATTTCACTTGGCTTTGATGTTTCATTCAATTTTTCGAAGCTAAGAATCTGCCATGACAATGTGACATTTCCCATATGCTCCTTTAGCTGTATGAATGAGAAAGAAAACCTTGGCTAACCCTCATTAGCACTGACACTGCTGTTTGCATTGCTTTTTAGACAACAACATTGTTTTATTAATTTATTAGAGCTTTCAAAAGCTTCTGCTTGTTGTCCACAGGACCAAGAGCTCTTGTGCCATGCTACCAGAGAGTCTTGACATTAAGTTGCTACGGACAGGTGGTAGTCAAGGTCCCACTCCTTCTTAGCTAATATTCTGTCTTGTAGGAAAGGGAAGGCTACAGCTAGCCTGTAGAAGCATGGGGCTTGCCTCTAGGTAAATTTGTTACTCCATCTGCCTCCTTACATGGGGAAGAAGGGATGCCTTCAGGAAATCTGGCTGGTCAACAGATGGAGGGAAAAAGGGCTTATTTAAATACACTCAAATTTTACCTACAGACATAGGAAGTTGGTTCTCTTTCTTAGCTAAAAAGCATGGCTAGCAGCCAAAAAAGAACTTAATCTCCTACAGATTAAATACAGTTATGTCTAACATTTTAACAGGTTACCTCTCACAAAGAAATTCTAAACAGCTAGGCACTCCATGTAGTCTGGGGGTCTAGTCTGGAATAATCAGCATGCCAAACAGCATACCACACATACTGAGGGAGAACTTGCTTTAGAACTAGCCAGAGGAAGGTGCAACTGTCAGAACTATGCTTGTCACCTCAGGCAGGGCTGGCAGGTGCCTCCAGCTCCCTGACATTTGGAGTCCAGCACCATCTTAGGAAGCAGGGTCCTTTTTTGTTTTCCGGGAGAACTGAGCAAACCCCATCTCTTTTCATGTTTCTGGTTGAGGGGGAAAGCACTGTGCATAGAACAGCTGCTTTCATTAATGCAGTTGTGAAGGAGGTAGAAAACCTTTCAACTCTTTCCTCAGCTTGAAGGAATCTCAAACTCTAGGAAAGTTTTCTTGTGGCATCCAGATCTTTATTGGTGAATATGAAAGTGAAGAACGAAGGCTATTTAATGAGAGAAGTTATAGTGACTTTATACTGATCAAAGCATAAAAGCGAGTACAGGTTGAGATAAAGTGAATTAGTAACTGTATTGCTTAAATTAGATTGTAGATTTCTATTGCTGAAGTTAAGTGTATGTATTAATTACAGAATCACAGAACAGTTGAGTTTGGAAGGGACCTCTGGAGATCATCTGGTCCAACCCCCCTGCTCAAGCAAGGTCACCTAGAGGAAGTTGCCCAAGACCTTGTCCAGTCCTGTTCTGAATATCTCCGAGGATGGAGACTCCACAACCTCTCTGGGAAATCTGTTCCAGCGTTCAATCACCCTCACAGTCAAGAAGTGTTTTCCTATGTTCAGATGGCATTTCCTGTATTTCAGTTTGTGCTCATTGCCTCTCATCCTGTCACTGGGCACCACTGAGAAAAGTCTGTCTTTGTCCTCTTTGTACCATCAGATATTTATACACATTTGTACACGTCTCCTTTTCTCCAGGCTCAACAGTCACAGCTCTCTCAGCCTCTGCTCATGAGAGATGCTCCAGCCCATTTCCTTTGCTGAACTTGCTCCAGTAGCTCCACATTTGTCTTGTGCTGGGGAGCCCAGCACTGGACCCAGCACTCCAGGTGTGGCCTCACTAGGGCTGAGTAGAGGGGAAGGATCATCTCCCTTGACCTGCTGTCAATGCTCTTCCTAATGCAGCCCAGGTTTTCATTGGTCTTCTTTGCCACAAGGGCACATTGCTAGCTCATATTCAACTTGTTGTCCACTGGCATCCCCAGCTCCTTCTCTGCAGAGCTGCCCTCCAGCTGGTTGGCCCCCAGCCGGCCCTGGTACATGGGGTTATTCCTTCCCAGGTGCAGGACTTGGCATTTCGCTTTTTGGAATTTCATGAGGTTCATCTCTGCCCATTTCTCCAGCCTGCTGAGGTCCCTCTGAAGGGCAGCACAACCATCTGATCTATCAGTCAGTCAGATATATTCCCTTCTTCTGATAATACACTTTTTCCTTTTCAACTTCTTTTTTTTTTGAAAAGTCAGGCTTTCCTGCTTTAGGGGTTTTCAAATCAAGTTATAACTTCTATGTTCTGGCAAACATTTTTCTTTCTCTTTTAACCTGGGGAAAAGATATGCATTGGTTCCAAAGATGTTAGGGTTTGAAATTCTCAGAGATTCTGGACAAGTATTGAGCAACTAAGCCTATTACTGCACATATTGGGTTTAAGCCAAGTGCTTTATCATTAAAATTCAGAACCACTGCAGTAATACAAAAACAAACCCACAAAATATATGGAGAAAAAGATAAAAGGAGAGCAGCAATAAAAAGAGTTCCTGCTGGGATTGTTTCCTCTCTTTTCCTTATTTTTCAATTTTAACTTTAAAAATAGTGAGTGACTAAACTGTTAAAAGAAAAAGAAGTCAATCATGAACAATAAAGGCCAAAATTTAGGCAAAAGCATTTCTTGACTGAATTGGTTACTGTTATCCCCTCAATTTCTAATCCTTTTTTTCCTCTTAGCCACTGTTTGACTATTTGTTCCCATGTCTTTTGTGATGTGAACATAGCTTTCTTCAGGTTCTTTTAGATCATACACTTCCTTTCTAAACATTGTATAAGAAAGTTGAGAAATCTCTTTTCCTTGATCTAAAAAGAATCCAGGTGGAACAAGGTCAGTATTGGTTATAAATTTGTTCCCCCCCCCCACCCTTTCCTTGGATGTTAATCTTATGCAGAGAGGAACTATCTTTTTACTCCATATTTGTATTCAAGCTAGAATAACAGATCCTGAATATAGCATTTGCTTCTAACCATTGATATAGTATTTTCATTAAAATGAGGGATTTGTGAACATTCCTTGTAAACATTGGGTTTTTTTCTGTGACATCAGTGATTCAGTTGTCTGTTCCTAGATTCCTGTTCTTTTCCTGTGTGTAAGAAAATGTGCTTGTCTGTTTGGATACATCTATATCATAGTCAGCAACTGCAGGTAGGTTTCAAAGGACTTTCTAGCTAAGCAAAAGCTTAGCCCAGGTTAATATACTCTGATGAGCAGAATCAAAGGGGATAAATACCATTTTGTTGATTACTTGTTTTTCACTAACAGTAATTCACCTAGATATCTGTGCTAATAGGATCCATATGGACATTTCAAGAGACCTCTTGATGCTCCTGGAGATGATATTATTTGTCCAATTTGTGAATCATTTGTAATCAATTAGTCCTTTCCAGTTATTTCTTTTTTCTGATTATAGGTTTTCTCCATCAGAGTCTCTTTAATGTGAGCTGTTGAGGATTCCATCTTCTCTTTTCTGTTTATCCTTTATTTGGGATCAACTAAGAAAGTCTCCCTCTTCTTGCACCTGTGTGTTACATATACACAGTACCTGAGTTTTTCAAATCTGAAAAGCATTCTTCAGCCAAATACAGTTTACTTGGTAAAGGGTTGAAATTATAGTAATCTCCTCTAGCTTTAGGTATAAATATAAGTTTAGTCCCTTTTAGGCATTAATTTTTTGTTTTCTCTCATTTTTTCCCATTTGTGAATAAGGTTAGGATACCACAGAGAAGCTGTGCACAGATTAAAGGAAATCAAAGTCAGCTTGTTTTTTTTGCAATTACAATTCCATCCTTCTAAGCAAATGATCACTTTGGAATTCCATTCTTCCACCATTTTTGCTATTATACCTTGTGCTAACAATTCCATTCCACTATAAACAGAGTTTATCATTTATTGGTTTATGCAGGGAAGTTAAATACAATTTTTTATGGAAAAAATTACTAAATCATAAGTCTGGACAGTTTTAAAAAACACAGACTATATTCTTCCTATTTAGGCCTGGAATATGTGTCTGTATGGAATATGCTATTCAGTGGTGAGGTTACTTTCCTAAATATACAAAGCTACTCCAGTACCAGCACAGCTTGCATTAGGTTTCCTATAAACATTACATTCTGGTAATAGTGTGTGCTACTAATTGCCTTCCTTCCACCAAGTTTCCGATATGCTCTTGTTTTATTCAGAGCTATGCTCCCATCTTACTAGTTAGACTTCCAGCTTCAGTGTAGAAACAGGCATGATCACTACTTAGGTTTCTTTCTTATCCCTTTCTATATGACACTACATTTGTTCCATCTGTTCACCTTTTCCTTGTCTTATAGCCATTATGTGTCCTAATCTTTCCTAAGGAATACAGAATTTCTGTGACTTTATCCACAATGCATGCATTCTGGCAAATCATATGCAATTCTATGCCTTTTGGCTTTCCTCCACTTTAAGAGCTCAGTCTTGACCTTGACTTTAACTGCCAGAAGTTTGTTTCAATTCTGGCTCAGTTAGAGGGAGAGTGGTCTGCAGAAGATGGTTAGGAACTGGATGCTCAATCCCTCTTCCAGCACATGAGCTAGAACACTTCAAATGAAATAGTCAAAGAAAAAAAAAAAGTGATAGATAGAAGAAGATGGTAGTGTTGTAAATCTTGTGAATGCCTAGCCACAGGCATTGTTCCTTTTAAAAGTTTACCTGACATCAACAAGAGTCCAGACAAGTTCATGGAAGATTAATCTGTTGAGGTTTACCATATGCACAGAAAACATATCTAGCTTAGGAAGTTTGTGAGCTACAAATGATTGGGACTAGTATCATATGTATGATGATTATGTTATTACTATGGAAAGTAAACTTTTGAACAAGCACAGTACTTGGAGCACTTGTTTGGAAAGTGGGAGATTGGTTTATACGCCATCCTTAACCTAAGAGACAATTCTGGAGTCACAGCACACTCAGCATTTTATAAGTTTCTCCTGAAGTGGGTAAGCAAGGAGTGTCAGCTTCATAGATCTAGAATAAGAACAGGCAAAAGGGATGAAATTCTGTAGTTAAACTACTTGTGTGTGTCACCCAGAGATAGGCACTCAAATGTGTGTACTCAGTAGTGATTTTTATCCGCTGGTGCAGCTCTTTATCCACTCATGCAGAATGAGGGGATCCCTTTGATCCCTTCCAATGTACTCCATGGTTTTTCAATTCCTTTGCACATCAGTCTCGCTTACCCTGTAAGAATGGAGAAGGCAATGAACAGAATGTCTATGGCCTAGTGCCTATACTACAGCAAAACAAGGAAAAACGCAGGCTGCTGTTGTGGACTACATCATGTCAGATACATTAAGCCATTAATTATCTCTCAGGACAGACCTCAACTAAAGTCTTATATCTAATTCAAATCATTGCTCCCTCCCCCCCACCCTGCAATAAAGAACCAGAGAGGAGCAATAAGTCTGATCAGAAAGCTGCAGAGCATGATCCGAGTACAGCATGAAAGAACTGAATTTCTTTAGTCTAGAGAAGAAATAACTACCTTTAAATATGTAAAAAGCCGGAACAAAAAGGAAGATAATGTTTTCTCCATAATCACCAGAGACAGGAGAAGAAAAAGTGAACTTAAATCGCAGCAGAGTACTTTTTGGTTAGGCAGTAAGAAAAGCCTTTTAACTCTAAGGGCAGTTAAACACCCAAACTGATTGTCTATGGAGAATGAAGAAGCTCCTTTGCTGAAATTTTTAAGTCAGACCTGATGGAAATGACACGGACACAGTGAATTCAAACTTGCCAATGGAGTAGTCTAAATGATCTCTTAAGATTTCTTTTTCTAGACTTTTTTTTTTGATTCTACAATATGTTAAAGAATATGAGGCATTTAGATACAATAATAGGGACCTTACAAGTAAAATGGAGATCATTCTTGAGAATTTCACAACTGTTTTACAACTGTATCACAACCATAGTTCTAAAAGGTTTATTAGAAACCTGATGTTCTGATTTATCCAATGGTTTGAATGAACTAATACATTGAGACACTGGGTTAGTCTTAGATATTTCATATCCTGGATGCTTGAAATATCATAAATTATGATCCCATTTACCTTAAGTTTTCATAGAAATGTAGTCTGTGGGTCTAAAAGTGAAGTTGGATGAAATATTATTGACATTTTATTTTGTAACAAGTCTATACTTTGTACTTGGATTAAAACTTTATGATACCAATCCAAGCAATGGAAGCTCAATTCTTTATCAACTCAGACTAGATATTTGTCTGCATATAATTAAAAATAATAAATGAGAAAATGAGACTTCTTTTCATATTTCAGCTCACTCTGCCAGAAATCGTTATCAGGCCTATAGAATGGCCATCACATTTCAGTCCTATGATTCGCCTAATGTTTGTTTTTGTATTACTAAAATATGTTCCTCAGTGACTGTAATAGCTTCCTACAGCATCTTTTGTGATGAAATCACTGTACAATTTCAGCTTTTCATGAAATATGTACAGGCTTGAAACTCAGTGCTTTCAGAAAGCTTTCAGACAATACTTACCTCCTGTGTTGATTTTTCATTGAACACAAAATTTGAAAATTTTATCCTTGCGTGACTGGATAACAATTTTTTGTATGGGCCTCTTCTCTGAAAAGGTTCTGCTCAGAGCTATAACCGTGTAAACTGGAACTGACTATTCAAATCAGAAAATAGATTAATTAGGAGTACTGTCCTAAAAACTGAAATAAACATGGTCTGCGTGTTTTGTTCTAGGAAAATGCTAATGCTTCTGACTTTAACTCACCTGAAGTATAACTAGACAGCAGAACGCTACGAATTTACAGTGAAAATAACCATGAATAAATAAGCATAACTTATTACTACTTTTCCAGATAGGAACAATTTCATCACAAACTTTAAAAAATTACACATTTTGCATATGTATGCATGCTTTATATCTTTTAATTTATTACATGTGTGTAAGAGGCAGAGAGAGAGACAGAAAACAAAGGAGAAAGCTTAATTTAATTCATTTATTTATTTTTAATAACATTCATTCTTCTTTAAGAAAGAGTAATCCTATGTTGGTTGTATCAATGACACTGTATGAAGGAGGAAGAGAATTTACAACTTCTTTCAGTATCACAGAGAAAGAAAACACATGTGAAGCCTAAAACTTCTCAGTAAATGTTATATATAAAAAGTTCTTGAGTAATAGGAAGAGGGAAGACATGGGAGTGAGATTCAAGCATATCATGCCCTGTCACACTACACTGTGCATCACATAAACAATGGAAGCATATGTGCTGGCCATTTTTCAACACAGACTTGGCAGCTACACTATTTTATTCTTTGACATATTTCCTTTTTTTGAGTAAAAGTAGCCTTTTGGGTGTACCCTTCAGTTTGACATTTTATTATGTCTGAACATGATTATGGAAGCTCGGTTTAGCTGACGGACATTAATGATTACTGGCCAGATTGCCTTTCTCTGTGCCCTCCATTACTTGTGATCAACACGATGTTAGCTGAATGTGATTAGGGTTTATTTCATGTCTGGCTGTCATGATGCCAAAATGAGTTGTATTCAGTCAGGTACCTGAGCGCAGACCATCTGCATTTGGCTCCCTGAAATGAGTTAAATCTGTAATTGACTTCAGTGTTATAGCAGATATATTCATGGCCTTTTTAAATCATTCCACTCTAACTCTGTGCAAATCAGCAGCAGAGTCACGGACATAAAGCCCTTATCATAGAAATCCACAGTGGCCCTATATTCTTCCTCAGGCATTCCTGCTGGGGTAGAAATTTTAAGTTCTTCATCATTTTGAAGATAGTAAATAATTTATTTTTCTTGGCTTTACCTTCCTGAAGAATGTCCTTGGTTCAGGAGACTAACAAGGTGAGTCATGTGTCTTCACACTTTAGCCATCGAGTGATGACACATCACCTAGTCCTGTCCCATGCCACCATATGTTGGAAAGTCTGCACTGCTGTTCAGAGACGGGCACAAGTTCATCCTTGTACTACAAGCTGATAAGAAGACGTGTTCATGATTGGAATGGCACTAAGTCTAGTTGTTTTGTTAAGTATAACAAAATAGCTTCTGATCTTCCCAGAGTATAAGCTGGTTGCGCATGTATTTGTCTACCAAATGCTGATAGGTGTCAGCTATAGTGTCTGCCCTTATTGTCCCCACCAAGCATCAGTTCACTCCAGAACATCTAACACTTCCTTCTTCCCCTCTAATAGACAAAGTTTATTCCATTATAGACCCAGATTTAGCAAAAATACTCTTGTGTATCCTTAGCTTGTTTTCACCTATGTGGTTAATTTACTCAAGTTTTTCAGTAACATACATTTCATTGGCAAGTTGCATGTTTCCTGCTGTGCTCGACAGAAGATATAACAACCTTCACCCATGTCTCCCTGACTCCAGTGCTGTCTCTTTCAGAGGAGGACACAACCTCAATTCACATTGTACTGAATCCTGCAAGGCAGGCATCTATGCCAAACAGCACAAACAGGCGCTCCCTCCTACCCCTAACTTCCTCTGTTTCTTCCTATCATTTTCTTCACAAGTTAGTGCCCGGCTAGCTCAAACCATAGCACAGTTCGCATTCAGCACTGCCTATCTCGAGGGTCAAATGAATCGGCCAAGAGAATACTCACCTGACTTTGTTGCAGATGCTCTTACAAACTTCCCTAAAAATCAGAGCCACAGTTTGCAATAACAGTATACCTATGACTCACGCTAGATCTGTACACCTGTATCTGATAATACGCATTTGGCAACTATATCAATAGAGCATTACATCTGCTTATTAATCACAACATGTTTAGTTCCTCGTGTAAAACATACTTTCTGTAATTGTATACTTTGAAGAAAGTGGAAGTGAGAAAAAATAATACAATAATATTTGCTTTAATATTTCAGTCCAGGAATGATTTTTTGACTGCATTAGTCACTATAGTTCCTGTTCTACTATAACCTTTTGAGTGCACTGCACCAAAGCAATTCTAGGTCTTTGTTGGTTAGTGTTGTCATAATTAGCCGTTGTAAGGGAATTAAGTGGGACAACATCTTGTTTGGTCTTGTATATAGAGAAAATCTAAGGATAAAGGTCAAACAGACAAACTCACAAAGGGTGTTAGGGAATTTTTGCTTGTTTTGAGGGCTTTTGGGGGGGAGGGAAAGGGAGATCAAAGTCAGAAAGACAGTACTGTAATGCTGAGTTGGTATTTTTGGACTCCTGGAAGAAGCACGTTATCAGGGGAGGAGAAATTTGGGTGATATTACCCAGTCTAAGTGTTCACAATTGCAATCTCAAGAAAGCATTTCTACATCATAAAATATAAAATGAAACTGCAGTATAATTTGTATGGTTGAATGATTCAGTAACCACAGACTTGACAGAAATAAGGTTAAACATCCAGTCTGATGAAAATATATACTGTAAGTTTTACCCAGCTGTTTGAATCTTTCATCACTGTAAGTAACAGAGGATTTGTTATAATGTGAAAGCCATGTGCGTTTCTAGTCAAGTATCCTGCCACTGACAGCAAGCATTTTTGAACACTCAGAGGATGGTCACTAAAAATATTCTTGATATGACCCACTAGAGATTAATTGACTGGGATTGTCTTCCTAATTTTCCTAATAAACAATGAGGAGATTGTTAGCTACTATACGATTAAGAGATTCCACTACGTCTTCTATTATTTCATTATGGTAGCAGGGGGTATAAAGGAGAAGTTACTCACAGCAATATTAAACCTTGAAGAGACCCAAAGATTTCTGACAATTTTTGCCAATTTATATAAAATTCATTTCCATGAAAAATACTTTTGTCTGACAGATGCCGTGACAATTGTCTGTATCCTTTTTCTTTTGTTATTTAGGTTACCTAGCTACCTATTTCTTTGCATCTTAAAAGCACCTTTCAAGCATTTATACCTGAAAGCACACAGAACTTCAATGAGATTGATAAATGTGGGCAAATTTTGGTTAAAAAGATTAAGATCCTTTTTATCATGTGAATTTACCTTTCTTTCTTTTTTCCTTTCTTTCTTTCTTTCTTGAGCATGAAGTGCAAAAAAGCTTCGATAACACATTTTATTCCAGAGGAATTCAAGAGAGAATAAACTGCTGAAATATCTCTGGCTTAGAGTAAAGATCTTCTGATTGAATTTAAAGCTGTAGTTTATCCATACATACGTATATCAATTTTACTTCTGTAAAAGTAATATAGCCATAGAAAGTGCTTGCAGGTTGCTTTTTATTTTCTTTCTTTCAGTTGGCATAAATATAGCAAAGAATTTCACGTTTCCTCCTTAGGAACAGTTATAATGTAAAAAAAAAAAAAATTAGTTGATGGAGGGTGTACCCTCATTCCTACCTTGTTAAAATAACCCCTATCTCTCTCCCTTGTTTAAGGATCAATAATGGGTTATGTGTACAGTGAATGACTTCCTAGATTTCCCAGCCTTGGTGAATATGGAAAGCAAGGACAGAATGCATGTGTGAGAAAGTGCATACATCAAAATGTGCATGTATTTGTGTGTTGTTAGTGCCGTCCATTTTGGAAGAATTCAACAAAAGTAAGTGTCACATTCCTGTGAACACCTCCTTTTCCTCCCTCTCTCCCTGGCCCACCATATGTAGAGGGAAAACAATTGCTTTGTGCCTTAGTGTTCTGTCTGGGATGCAGGCACACAGCATCCAAATTTACAAAGCATTTCTGAATGTGTGATACCGTAGATACCCAGTTCTAAACCTGCTCATTAATTTTAATGATGCTGACTTCCTTCCTAAAGCCTTGTGACATGTACAGTTGAAAAAAGCACCATATAAGAGTTAGGTTTCATATTATTGTATTAGAGGGCATAATTTCTCTTTGAAAACTCATTGGCATGAATGAAATTTTAATGATTTGAATCTGGCAGCTCAGCTGCAAGGTAGCTAAAGCGGAGTGAATATTTTTATCCAATATTTGACAGTTTCACATTTCAGATATGTATTTATTTAACCGTTATGAATTAGGCAAATTTTTCATTGTATTGGAGAATTTCAAGAGACTTATAAAAAATGTTTGCTATTACTATATATTTGAAATGAGAATTTCCTGAAATTTATGTACAGTTTCAGTTTGAATTTCACACTGCATTGTTCAAGTCACGTGAGCGACATCACACAGTAGTGCATGCTGTTAGCTCCTGAATGGGATCATCCAGCCCTTGGTGGGCTGAAATTTAGGAAAACCGTCTTTTTCACACAAGCTGTGTTTTGTGCCAGTTGTAGAAGCCATCTGCCCCAAAGTTTTTTTCGTTACAAGAAGTGAACACTGTTACAGTTTCCTTGTGGCCTAGGGATCCTTGGGCCATGACTTTTCTGTTTCATTACTGTCTGTATTAAAGCCCATTTAGTTTGTCTCCTGCGGTGTTTCTAGCAAACCTTGACAATAGCAAAGGGAAAATAATTGTCCAAGCTTCCAGGTACCTCATTGCCCCAGGTGAGCAACCCTTCACTTGATATTTCAGCTGTGTTTGTATGAAGCACTACTTATTATCAAGCTTGAATTTTGATTTCATACATGTGAAACTCGCACAAAGCTAAAGCAGCAGCTGAGGGACAGGTGCTAAAGGAATGGCAATATCTATTGAGGCATGAAGGAAGAAGCTGTGCCAAAAAGCGAAATATATTCTTCTTACCATGTGTTCAGATTGAAACAAGCATGTTCTTCATACCATGTATCTCAGACAGCAGCTGCTGGGAAGCTGATGCTCCAGCTCTAGAAACTGGTTGGAAGGAACAGAAAGCAGGCTGAGAAGCAGCACTTAAAAAAGCTCAGAGCTGTAGCCAAGTCGATCCACAGAAAGAAAGAGACAGCTGAGATGAATCTGGAATGAGGGGAATATCCGCCCTGTACTGCTCCTGCTGCTGATGGTGAATGTCCTTTGCAGGAAGTTGAGGAGAATGTGAATACATATTCCTTTCTTCTCCATTTTTTTCACCTTGCCACTTCTTCTTTCATCTCCCAGCTCTATAGAAGCACTTCTAAGATGGTCTGCTCCCCTCCAAGATGATCCCTCTCCGAAAGAAGATTGAAAAAATCTTGACTGGTTACTTAAGATCACCTTCACCAACATCAATTAAAAGCCGGCACAACTCAGCCAATTTTTCAGTCTGAAGATGCTGAAAATGGAAAGAATAAAGGAACTGGCAGCTTGCATGAAATTTTTCAGAAAACATAAATCAGTCACTTCTATTTTCTGTGAGCAGTTAAATCCATTTTGCTACAGCAAAAAAGGCAAAGTGATTTTCTGGTGCCCAGAACAAATGTCTTGCATAGCCACAGTGCTTCCAGGTCCATTTTTCAGCAACTGATCCGGCTGCTCTCCAGAACTGCATGAAGCCTGGCTCCTCTTCCGTGATGTAGCACCGTATTCACTTACAGCTCCTATAGCATCCTGAGCTCCCCCTCTCTTCAAATCCCATCTGCTCCCCATCTCCAGCAGTTGAAGTCAGAGCCATTTCACCAGCTTCAGTCCCAGGCCATCATTACATGAGCAAGTTGGACGCAACCAGATGAGGCCTGTTCAGAGGGGATCTATCCATGATGCATTGGTACATGTCCCAGAGCATGTGCGTGGTGGTTTCTATTTGGTGAGATACAACTGTTTTCAAGCTTGTTTGTTAAATGGAAAGTGGCTAAAGGGACCAAAGCAGAGCTAAAAACTTAGCCCCAGGTTTTCTTATTTTTATTTTAGTGCAAAGCCTCAATGTGAAAATACTAAGCCAAAATTGAATGGAAGGTTATAAGACCATCAGTAGATTTATGAGGCTTTCAATCAAGAAATGGATGTATAAAGCTATGCAATACTTAGAAAATAGCTCACAGTTCAGGATGCTGGCAGTATCTAGTGATGTGGAGTCAGAAATGTATCTTGCAAAAGCTCTTGTTTGTTCAGACATTTTTGTGAGTTGATATATAATGCCAACAGAGGAAAAAAATTGTCACTTTTAATGGATTAGTGCTTAATTTACAGAAGACATATCATCTATGAGAAGCACTACCAGCTGCAACAATGTCTGGTATTAAATTGCAGTTTAGGCTTCTTTTTTTTGCACTTGTGAGATGCTCTGTTTGCTTGGATACACTTTGCAAAAATAAATAAATTTTAAAGAAGCAGATCATTAAATCATTATATTGAAAAGGCCTTTAATTACATTTAGTGCTAGAAAGGAGATGATTGTGTAAATCAGACAGTGAGGCTGCATAGGAACAGCAACAACAACAAAAAAACCCAGAATCTCCACAAAAAAACCTCTCTGTTCTGAGAAAACACCTTCTGAACACCCCACATTCACTGAGGAGTGTGTATAATTTAATCATTCCGTTTGCTCATCTATATCATTTTTATGGCATGCAAGATACCATCTTTCTAAACATATCCTGAAAGCATCTTTCTAAACAAATCACGAAAGTACAAGTCTGCAGACAAATATACCAAATGGAGATTTTTAGAGGCACAACTGCAGCAGATGCTCAGTTCTTCAACTTTCTTTTCTTTAAATTTTAAAATTAGTTCTGCCAGGACAGTCAGTCTGCAGAAGCAGATTGTCTTATTTTTATATAAGTTTGCTAAGCAGATTTAATACAGTGGTTGTAAAAGAGCCAGAGGGTGTGATCCCTATCTCTACCCACTTTGTACTCCAGTGGGACTATTTTTATGATAGCCCAAGCTGTAAAAATAGCATAGGACTTTGGAGGGAATGATAGGCAAGAAGGTTTATGCATTGTATACATTAACATCATAGCTACCTCTGGATAACACTTTTGACCAAATACTATCAGAGAAAAGGTATATATTGAGAACAATAAGGAAAAGACAGGCAAAAAGTTCTAAACTCCCAATCATGTAAGCTTATTCACGTGGGCAAATACTTATAACCAAATTCTACTTGTACGCAAAATAGCAATGGGTCCTTGCACATGATTTTTATTTACTTTCTTGTAAAGGTTAAGATCCCCAAAACATTCTTGCCATTATATCTGAAGTTAGTAAACTGGAAAAAAAATTGTTCTCCAAAAATTCTTCCTGAAAAACAGGGCAATGTTCCATATGAAACATTATGTCAGGGAGCCTGAAATGTTAAAGGGTTGAAACGAGGCTTATGTAACCCAAAATAAAACCACATTAATTTTTTCGTGGTTTTTGGGTGATGATACTGTAGTCTTTAACTGCAGTTTGCAGGAGAAAAGGAGCCACAGGAAGCACACGTGCTAGTGCACCACTTCTGCTTGCACAACAGGCTGCGGCAGCTCTGCATGTCACAGTGCGCTGCCCAAAATGGATGCAAGCCTCGTAAGAGCTGGTAATTAAACATGATTAATCAGATACATAATTCTTCACCAGCCTCTGCGAAGCTATAAACATACTGATGTTCTCTGCTATAGCAACGTCCTTGTGAAAATTCAGCAAAGATGCTGGGAGTTTGACTCAACTATCCACACCCTGTCTCCTGCTGTTTGGGATCCTCCAGTCACCTGGTCTCCAGTTCCCCATCCAGAAGGCAGCACTCTCCCATATGGCCAGTCTCATATCTGCTCCATGTGAGTACCAGGGACACCCGATGGCATCCTAAATGACACTTGGTGCCTGCGTGTGGGCAGTTAAATTGAGCTAAGGGATGCATCATAGGGACTTTTTCACCCATGTTCATGATGTTCTAAGCAGGAACACATTTTTTTCTAAAACTCTTCTTTCAAGCAAAACGTATCCTCCTAAAATGAAACAAAATCAACATCTTCCTATCCTCAAACCAAAATGTTATTCAATTTCCAGAGTTAGAAGAGCCATTTAGCTCTCATAATCATATGCTTAGAAAAATGGCTTGTGGTGGACAGATGGGTGAACTTTTGCCTTAAACATTTCTTGGGTGCTACCAAGGGGAAGGTCTCATCTGCTGCGACCCCTGAAATGGTCTCCCTGCGACAACCCGGGACACATCGAGCCTGTACCAAACCATACCACGCCTCATCCCACCCACCATGCATATGCGTGAAGTTTCTTGGAGTCAGGTGGAGACTTTGAGACTTGGACTGTATAAAAAGGGGACCCACCTACCAGCAAACGAGACCCCCGCACCGCTGAGACACCCAAGGTGAAGAGGACCAACAGGACGCAGCTGGATCCACGGGTGGTGATATCTCTGTCTCTCTCTCTGTTTCTCTCTCCCTCTCCTCTCTTTTGATGAATGTTGGTAAGATCTGTTCAAAATGTGCAGCACGGGACCTGTTTATCTAGTTGAAGTAATCGCCATTGAGTTACCATTCCTAGCCACATGCCTTGACTTTTGTGTTAATAAATTATAAAACTGGTTGGCTGGTGTTGTTTCACCTTAATTGAGTCCAAGAGCATGACAAACTTGGTCGTACATCCCAAGGGGAGGGAGGTTGTCCTAAATGACTCCTTTTCAGGCCGTGAGATGGCTATCCAAAAAAAGGTTGCTCTGTCTGTATTTTTTTCACATGGTTGCATCATTATTTGGATATGCAGGAATATTATGGGTTCTGTTCAAGCTACAGCTACATAGCACACATGAAGAACACCAGATCTGTACAGGTTTTCCTGATGAAGAATTTCAATTTGAAAACATAGCTACAGCAGAATAGATTGAATGATAAATACAAAGGCTTTATGAGAAAAAAGAGATATTAATTTTGCATGCAAAATAAAACTGGTAAGTAGAATATTTTTAGCTCATAGTTAGATTCAGGGACAATTCTGAGTGGAAATGGCAAAAGAAAAAAAGAAAAAACATCATGCATCTGAGTGTTTACAATTAGTACTTATTCTGAACTCCTATATTGTTATTTAGTATTCTAGCATAGTAATTAAATGTGATTTGTATGGTCCAACTCTATTTGTATAACTACAGTAATTTATAGCATTTGAAAATAAAAGAACATGGGAACATCATAGAATCAAAGGATCCTCCAGTTTCATTAAGTCAAGATACAGCAGATACTCACAGAATATTCTTCCACAGAAGGTAATTTTAATCTATTTTACCATCAGTTGTTTCACCTTATTACTCTTCCATGTCCCTGTATATACATTCGATTCCTGTGTTAATAGTGTTCTTAAGTTTAAATAACTGTTTGCTTCCTTGTCCCTGTTTTGCTAAGCTAACCCATAGGACCACTTTAGGTTCTTCCTAGGTAAGACACTCTCCATTCTCCTGATCACTGTATTTATTAGCCCCACTTTTACACTCTTCCCAGTTGGATTGGTTTTCAGCCTGTGCCTCAGTGAGAAGCGCTGGTGCCTTGTGCAATACCAGTAATGCATTTTGATTTCCACTGGAAATACCTGTGGTACATCTGAGGATTGCCTCTGCCTTTCTGTGAGCTATGTGAGCATCAACCAATGCTTCAGCAAGGCCTTCTCTCCGAGCCTACTCTAGCTATGCTACAGACTCACAATGTCAAAGCAGGCCCTTTGTTACATTTAGCACCACCCACCATCATTCTACTGGCCCAGACTCACCTGTGGAACCCAGATGATCTAGACCAGCTCCAAATTTTAGCTTTACCCAAGGGTTTTAGGGGCAGTCCGTTGTTATCACCATGCTATAAATCCCTATGCTGCTCAAACACACAAAGAGAAAAGGCCACAGCAAACACTCTCACTGTCCTGTCAGTCTCTTTGCAATTTTTCAGGAGTACTTACTTCCTGTTAGGATGTGGCTGTTTTTCACATGCGTTGCCCTGCATCCCTGTGCTCAGTTAGCTCTTGGAGTGAGGCATCAGAGGCTCTATTCTTTATGCCATTTTTCAGCTTCTTATAAATTCTAGTCCCCCCAAAAGTGTGCAACTTTAGTGATTCCTTGCCCAACTTCTATACCATTGTCTCTCCAAGAACAGTCCTCTTGGTGCTGCACAGGTTTTGTTGGTAGGACAATTCCCACTGTCACATAGGTTAACATGTGGCAGGTGCCTGCCTGCTCTCCTGCTGGCCTTTTCTCTAAAGTGCCCCACTACCTAGTCCCTAGATTACCGGGCTGCGGGGATGGTCCACGTACTGCATTATATGACTGAGGAACCTGCAAGTTTTAGAACACTAGCAGGCCTAAATCGGTGTCAGGTTCAGAACTTAGGACCCCGAAAAGAGGAAAACCCACAGACTTCCTGTGATTTAGACAAGTCACACAGATCCTTGCAGCTGTACCAAATGCTCACATTGCTTCAAACAGTGCATCTGATTAAAGTATAATATACATAGCAAAGCATATCCTTCACAGTCAAAATACGCTTGACAAGTCAAAATTACTTGACACGTAATAAGGTAATTGATCTGCTTAGCACTTCAAATTAGCCTGCACAGTGTTATTTATTTTGAGGTTAAACTCCTTCCAGTACTTGGGCTATTCTGTTTAGAGGTAACTTGGATCTCTGTGAATATGTTATGAGTAGGCTGTGTTTAGGATAGATATAACCTGACTGCTAGAAGGCTAACCTAGAAGTTGCATAGCCAAAGGAGGAAACACTGAGTAGAGACAAACGGAACTAGAACCTACAGGAACTAGTCAAATCTATGAGACATTTCAACAGAACTGCATTGTAAATCCTTGACAAGAGAAAAACCTTGTCACAGTGACTCATGAAATTATTAGTGCTGCCACAGTCTAGAAAAAAGACTTCGTTAGAGCTAAGCCTTACAAAGAATGTTCCCTGCAGCTCTGTATTATTGCTTTTACTACAGTAGATCACTTGCTACAGTGCTTTTTCTGTGTGGAACACCTTTATGCTATAATGTATATATGAACATATATATAAACATGTACACACACACACACACACACATATATATATAAATGCAAATAAATATATTTTATTTCCTCAAGAGGACTGTCAGCTTTGAAATCTGCTGCCTAGAGTCTTGCAAATCAGATAATCACTCGGGCTTCATGGTGAATTCCAGGTGTCAACTATTTAAAAAATCATATCGTGGTCTTCACTGTTTAACATCATGAAAGTCACTGCTGCATCAAGTCTTGGTGTGGTACATTGGATTAAATATTCCAATAATATCTGTGCTCTATTTTTACTATTTTCAAGCTTACCCTCCTTATCCCAAGGAGAGTCTTACCTGGAAAGGTCCCAGCTCAGTATGTTGAGAGCAGGACCTGAGAGTACTCCAGCAGTAATGTACATTTTGGCAGTTCTGCTCTGAAGTCATCTTGGGGGCTACATCCCAGTGTCTTATTCATCAAGACCTGAAAGGGCAGGCAGCCTGACAGATGGAGCAAAACAGAGGAAGTAATAGTAAGTAAAGGAAGGAAAAGGGAGGAAAAGAATCTTGGTGTGCAGGTAGGACAAATAAGGAGGGAGATTTGGCACAAAAGGTATGGGTCAAATTCAGTCCTGCTGCATACATTAGATATTGTTACTTACATTAATATACTACATATACTAAGTATTAAAGCAGCAATAATTTCACTATAAGATCTTGCCTTACTGTATTAGAATTAATTTTCCCTAAGCAACAACCTGGGAGAGGAATTATGCGGGATTTTGGAAGGGAAGGTGGGCAGAAGGAAAGGAGGGTTGTATTTCCGTAGAACAAGAATTTTTTTCAGAAAGTTTAAGAATGGGAGGCTTTAACTTAAATTTTACATATATATATGTATATACATGCATATATACACATATTTATACGTATATATACTTCTGTTGGATAAAAGATCCTCACTTGCATGTCTTTCAATCATACCATATAGCTAAGGCAGGTTGCCTTTACAGAGATTGCCATAGGGTCAATGTATACACAAAAGCAACACTGCCTTTCTGCCTGAAGGTTTTCACAATCCGTCTTCAACACATTTTGCACTGATCAACTTAGAAGAAAAGCTCAACACATATCAAAATAAAAAATAAATAAAAGGGCTTATATTCAAGGGTCTTGCTTTCTAGATGCAGTGTGCCTTCAAGCCAAAAGAGTATTTTCACTAATATAAGCCAGAAGGCATTCTTTTATCCTTAACCTAGATTTTTTACAATACTCGAGGGTTTATGAGTTGGCACTATGAATTGTGAACACTACTGTAGCAATTTTTTACTGAAGAGATTGCTAATATCAATATAATCCAGAGCCACATGTTTACTTACCTTGCATAGGATGTGCTTTCACCTGACTATCCTTAGTAGCTATAGAGCCAATTTACTTTGTTATTTTCTCTGCATGCTACACATGCTTATTTTCAGAAGGAAAAACTATGATTGATTCATTTTACTGTAGACAGGAATTTTCCACTTTTAAACTAGCCACAAAAGATAATAATGTGTTTTTCACCTCTCCTTTCCCTCTCTCCACATTTTAAAGACAGATTACATCTTTTTAAAATCCCCAAGAAGCACTAGGAAAAATTGATATAGGACAATATGATTGGAAATGCTCTGAGTAGTGTGAATGTTATTATTTATTTTCAGCCATTTTTTATGGATCACCTGTTTTTTTAACCAACACCAGAAGCTTGGCGTACAGTCAGCTTGAATCTTTAGATGAATCATCAGTTTTATTACTTTTGGGTAGTTGCTGGGCAATATCATTTGAAAAAGCTGGCAATTTAAAGTAAATATGTCAGCCTTTGTTGTCATGGTGTTATCATTCTTTAAGACCACTGGTCTTAAGGTTTTATAAGGCTCAGATTGGTTTCTGGTGTTGCAGTCATAATTTAATTTATTACAGTTGCTTATATGAGGCACTAGAACTGCTTTTAATAAGAGAGGTAGATCTATTCATTAATTCTGCATTGTCTAAGAAAAATATTGTCTGAAATATCATACAAGACTGAAGAAATTCCAGTCCATTAGTAACCAAGGAGGATGTTAAATGACATACATTAGAGGTAAATATTTTAAGTCAAGTCTTGGATAACTAACATCAACATATTCCTGAAAGTGTTGACTGAGGAGATTTCTACTCTGAAATATTTTTTTTTTAACAATTTTTGAAATCATATGACAAAGCAAAAAAGCCAGGATGAGTGCTAATAGTGTGTCAGAAATCAACAGTGGCAAGGAGAGCTGACTTCAGGAACTATTTGGTGAGGAATAAAAGGAAAGGAAGAAAATGAATGCAGGTCAGTATTGAATGTTACAACTTTTATGGAAAATCAGTCCTACCTTCCAAAATTGTAATGCATTCTTAGATAAAGCCTGGTAGATGAGGCTAATCCCATTCAATCCTGTGTCACAAGCGCAACTGTAGTATGTTCAAGAGACACACATCAACACAGAGGCAAAGAGGCTAGGAAGAAAACCAGACATGCAAACAGGAGGCTAAAAAAGTCCACAATCGTTTGTAAGCTGGACCCTCATAATGCATTTAATTGTCATGAAATGGCATTTTGGTTAGCAAGCTGTTCCATGAGCACCAGAATTGTGAAAGACTTGTTTTTTGACGTCATCCTGAAGCCTGATAAAAAGCACATGCTTTTTATCTTTCCTCCCATTAAAAAGCATAAAAATACGTTGTGCTTATATCTAGCTGCCTGCTCGCATAAAACTTGGGGGAACATATTCAAGACTGCCTTCCTGTTAAAGCTGGTTGAAACTTGCTAGAGTTTCAAAAGTCTCGGGGATTATACAACTACTCTGAGACAGAATAATTGGAGAAGGTTCATTTTCTTAAGGAACAAGGTTAAAAGAGAGAAAGAAAGAGAACAGAATACACAATAGACAATACCAGTGGAACACATATTAAAGGGTTAAGAGCTAACTGACAAATGTCAAAAGCAGTTGCCAGTGAACAGGATGACTGGAAGGATGTGCTTTTAGTAAATTCTGCATGGCTCTATACAAAGCCTTATCTCATTTAACCTCTTCATCAATATAGTGGATGTAAATTTAAAATAAGTGCTGTACAAATCCGTGAATGGGGAAAGCATTGGCAGAACTGTAAATAACAAGGGAGGTGCAGTCACTGAGCACAGTCTGTATCATTTGGGCAAATTCCTATAAAATGTGTTTTAATACAGTTACAGCAAAGAACACAGGCCATATCAACAGAGTGGAAGACTGTATTCTGGAAAATAATACCTCTGAAAAGGTGCTATTATGAGCAGCATAATGCAGTGGTAAAATGGGTAAGTGTAATCCCAGGATTGATAAACTCAAGCACATTAAAGTGTTCTACAAAATCTGAGCACAAAGAATACCAGAAAACAATTGCTATAAATTGGAAGAGAACTAGATAAAGTCAAAGTAAAAATTAGGAGTATATTCTTAATAGTGAGGATGATTAGACACTGCAATAAAGCAGTTGAATCCTATGCTGGAAAAACTTCCATAGCTTCAGGGAGATCTTTGTCTTGGATTAAGCCAGAATTCAATTAAAATTAATTATTAGGTAGAATTGGTAATAAGTGCCTCTTGCAATGTCTGCATGTCTGTATGAACTGCATAGCTGATCCTACACTTGCTGCAGTTAGTTTCAAGTCACTTACATGATTTGCTGAATAGGGGTCTTGTTTCTCTTTGCTTCATTCAGCAAAAGAAACCATTGACATGATGAATGTAAAGTCAGAGCTCCAGCCTTCTTTAATAAACAAGGAAGGAGTTTCAGAAAGGATGCCAGAGAACAATGGGATCCTTAATGCACTTAGTTACGCTGAGAGCCGTCTAAAGGAGAGGATAGCTGTGACAGTCTGTGATAGAAACTGAAATCAGGATGTGCGAAAAAATGCTCACTTTTCTGACACCTCAAGGTGACTGAAGAATTAAGAGGGTGTCATAGGGAATCACCCTTGCAGAAAAAAAAAAGAAGTCTTTTCTTGAATTCCAGAGAATACAAAGAAAATGACATCATGAGTTTGAAAAAGGCTCTTTCTTCTAAATAAAATAAGAACCCGTATCTGTACAGCTCTGGCTGAAAGATCTTTTCTCACCCACTCAAAAAAGAGTTAGTGAATTCTAAAGTAAACAAGCCTTGGTGTAAGCAGAAGCTGAAAAAGAACAGATTTCTTTTTTTCTTTCTTTTCTTTTTCTTAGAAGTGGTCAGAATCTTTGCTGATCACAATTATGCATCTGAAATTCCTCAAAAGAAGAGATATTTTGGACCAACATACTAGAAATGTAAATGAAAAAGGATTACTATATACAATCTTGCAAATATTTATGCACATGAGCAATAGCACATATTTCACTCTCATGGCTTGTGTTGCATCACAGACCTAATTAAGTTTCTCAGAGTTTCAGCAGTATAATGAGGGCAAAGAAAATGGCAATAGAAAGTGACTGCAAAACATTTTGCATCTGGTGCTGAACATATCTAGCAAAGCACAGGATCTGATCTTTGCTAGACACTGACACCAATGGTTGTGATAAGTAATCTAACAATTCCTCATAGATAAACACCATTTGGCATTTAAAAGTAGGAACACAACAGTGGTACTTGGGTCACAGGAGTGACATTTTTATACGTATCTTCTTCCTTTTAATGAAGATGCACTTACTAGATCCTGGGAAAAAAAGTTTTTTGCATCTGTAATGCACAAGGGTTTTTATGTATCAAAAATGTGGCCATCAAAAGCCTGTTCCATGTTTTATTCTTTTTAAATAAAAATTATTTTCAGTCTTAGATACTGTCTGAAGATTACACCTGCTCCAGCAATCAGAGGAATCAGATCACCAGAAAATTACAGTATCAGAAAGGGGGAGAGGTGAAGGTTTCCTAGACTGCTTAGAAATAAACAAAAAAAGGAAACCTGTGGTATGTTCATTGGAACTATTTCATACGTTGTTCACCATCATCTAAATAATAAATATGTAGGGTAACTGGAAAGGATGGGAGAGAAAAAAAACATTAGTTTGTAGGAAATTGTTATTGGTAATGTGCTAACAATGTACTTTACAAAAGTACATCAAACTACTCTCCAAAAACAAAAACTCACTCTTTTAAATATTTTCCTTTTTATGAAATACATCCTTTTTTACTGCCTTAATAACAGAATTGTCTTTCACGTTTCTCTTTTTTTTCCCCTCAGGAAAATACTGCATCCTCACAGTTAAAGATCAAAATACTTAAGACATTCCTTATGACCTTTTTCCTGAATTATTCTTTTTGTTTTTGTTAATGCAGAAGAAACCAATAAAAAGAGTGATCTATTATTAGATTATTTTCCAAGGCCTACCAAGATGAATATTTATCCTTTTTTCTGTATTCCCTGCCCCATAACTACCTGTGTGTTCTCCCCTCTGGTCATAAAGGTAGAGAGGAACATCAAGCCATTAAGCATTTAATAATAACGTTAAATATGCGTGGACGGAGTAAAACAGCTGCATCATACATTTTATTTCATTACCCACATCTAAAATTTAGCTCATACTCAGAGAAGCCTTGCATTCCCTTTTTGACTATACCTTCTTGTTTCACTAAATTAATTATTACTCATATTTCATCTTTCTTTTTTAAGAACCACCCGTGCCTCTCCTCTCCTTCGCAGACGATTACTGAACTCCCTGGCCTTTCAGAATTCAGACCTGAGCCAGTCTAACAAGCAGAACAAAATACCCACAGAATGAATCAATGGGCTGTAGTACTACAACGTTAAGCAATATTTCTGTGAAAATGAGAAGGAAGTCAGCAGATTTTTTAATATTTCAATTAAGGTATTAACAAGATTCTAGGATGATTTACTAAACTCTTCATCCATAATAAAAGATTTAACAGTGAAAATAAAGTGCAAGCTGCTTTTTTTCTTTTTTTCTCAAAACCTAACACTACTTCTTGATGCTAACTCATCAACTTCGACACTTCCCCCCACTCTTTCCCACTAGCCCCACCCAGTAATAGGGTACAAAAAACGTCAGCAAAATGTAACAACAAGTGAACTGGACAGAGAATAAAATCTTTTGAAAATGAAGTACATGACAATGAAGAATTATCTTTCAAACTTAACAAAATCATGTATATCTCAGAATGCGAGGAGGACTTGGGAAGTCAGGGAGATGCCTTCAGTCTGTCTCATCACAGTACTTGGTGTGGTACTTATTAAAAACTTTCAGAAACTTTCGTAGCAAGATTGTCTTGCCCACTTCTATGCGACAGAGATTGTTTGCTTTTGATGAACAAGCTCCTACCAGTTCACAAATTAGCAAATATACTAGTCTTCTATAAGGAAGAGGACATCTATATTTGACCATGTTTTCAGAAGGAATGTAAGGTTTGTAACTACTCAGCTTGAGATAATTTAAGTGTACTGCATTTTTCAGAGCGAATTACTCAGTGTGTTCTGAAAATTAATGTTATTGAATGCGTCGTGTTCAATACATAAAAATGAAGCAGTCTAGATGTCTCTAAGTAACCTTTCTGACCTCTCTGAATATAGGAGCTCATGAATGCTACTTCAGCAGCTCTAGTCCTTCACAGTCTAACAAGCAGTAGAAAAAGATAATTGTATGTTAACAGTCATATAAGACAAATTAATAAATACATCTGAAAAGAAAGGTAAAAAGCAGAGGTAACCACAGAAAAGTAGAAAAAGAAAAGGGAGATCTAATCATGATGGAGGACTTTACAACCTCACCGGATGGGTCTTTGGGTTATGTACAAACATGATGAACTTCTTTAGATGGAGCCTTAGTTTCACCTTAAAATCTCAGACAAGTCCAAATGCATCAGTATATAACCGTTACAATGCAAGAAATTTTTTGTCTTCAGTTTCTTTTTCAAAATATGACTAATCCAAATGGTTTGTTTCTCTCAGGACCTCAAAATAATCATTAGGAGAAAATCACAGTAGCGCTGCATTCTGAGGGAAGAATTTCTTCAGTCCAGACTCTGCATAACATCTTCTACTAAGCTCATCTGCTTGGGCATTAAACCAGGGAAAGAGGATATTTGACTATGTCAATAGAAATGAGTTTAATTTGAGCTATGTTCCTTTGCAGTCCCTTGACTGTCCTTAGGTGAATTGCAATAAATGATGATAGGGCAATTATACTCCGCTGTTTTACCAGATGTCTCCATTTCTCTGAAATACTATTTTGCTCAGTTCTATAACCTTTGGCTCTCTAAATACAAAAAAGGACCAGTGTGGCTAGTTACTCTTTCTTCATTATTGCAAGAGCTCTTCTCATGTCACACCTTATATTGGCTACTGTACTTCTTGCAGGAAACTGTTTTCTATATAATAATAATAATTTTGCTCAAATGTAAAAGATTTTACAGTTGCTTTAAGTAGGTTATTTGGTTATATTGAAAGATCCAGTAAGCATAGCCCTCCTTTCCTCTTTCCTGAAAGTAAATGATTTGTGGTAATTGTCCTGGTCCTGCTTAGGGAAGCTATTGCTGATGGAAGAGTAATCTTTGTGCAGAAGGCAGTGTCAGGGCTGCCACCACAACCTGGCCTATATCATTTTATCCATTTCCCATAAATCCTTAAGTGATAAAAACCGTAGAAACACTTTTCCCAGTATGGCTCAGGGAAGAGAGTCTTTTATTCATGAGCCAGAATCAGTGTTGGCAAATGAAATGATAGCAGTGTAAAATTGACAGAAAAAATATTTTGAACGTTCTTAACATGTGGAATCTTGATTTAAGTAAAGAAGCTTTGAAGTAATCAAGAAAGAGGGAGAAGAAAGGAAGGGAATGGTGCTATGATGCATTCCTGTTCCTTTCCCCTAAATCAATGACATTTTCACGTGCTGATTATAAGTCACTGTATGCTAATGACACTTGTCTACCTACCATGACATTTCCGAGCACACAGCAAGGGAGGAGCTCTACTGAGCACCTTCCTTTTTATCCCTTCTCTTTCTTCTACTAAGTGAGCCATGGCACACTACTGACAGCTGCTTGCTGAGAGGAGACAATATATCCTGCCCTTTGAGCAAAAGCTTGCTTTGTTTGTTTGTTTGTTTTAGCTCCACTTTCAGGTCTGAAGGTGGAAGCCTGGACAAGCTGCTTTGGTAATTACAAAATATTTGTCCCTCACAAGACTTGTAAGACACCATTCAGTATGGCTCTCCACAGCAGATTAGCAGAGCTCTTTAAAACAGGCTATTGCTTAAATAGGTAAGTATTTCAGCGGCCTCGGAGAGGCGTAGAAAAACTATTGTGGCAAACCAAAGCAACCATGGTGGGGGAAAGAGGTCAGCTGTGGTCAAACACTTTAATATTGCAAGCCTAAAAATATCTTTTCCATGACGGAGTGAAAACAGTGAGCAGACATCCAGCACCTCCGAAATTAGGCATCCATCCGCTCTTTCACAGAACTGCTGATGAAACAAATATGTTTTATCTTCTTCACTCAGGAAATAGAAGTCCTTCCCTGCAGCTCTCTTCTCACAGCATTTCTAGGCAGTGGGGTTTGTCCAAACACGTAACAAGCAAGCTGCGCATTTGTAAGCCTACAAACATGAGAAAGAGCAAGGCAAAAAACATTTCTGCACTCACCTATCTCTAATCTTTCAGTCTCAATCCTGTTTGAAAAACAGACAGATTGTCCCCAATAAAACAAAATGCATGAAAATTACTGCCGTTGTTAATACTCTCTGCATGTGTGTTTTGATACGCATTACCTACAACCAGCATGGAAATACACGGGAACCTTACCCGGGGAGAAAGAACACAACTCTCACATTTCTTTGCAGCCTTGAGATTTCTACATTGAGTACAACATGTGGGGACCTCAGGTGGAAAATGAAATTGGCATTTTAATCATAAGCTGGCTTTACTCTATAATATGGGTATCAGTTTATTTGTGTTTAATACTGATACTGTACGACCTTGAAAAAGTGTCAAGTGAGCCTTCGCCTCTAGAGGTTACATTCTGAATAAATAGGTGGCTGAAAAAGAGTAAACAGACTTTCACTGCCTAAAAAAGTGTCCAGCTCACATACCAAACTGCCACTCGTCTACAGCCAAGGTTTTTCAAACACAGATATCTTGGACACCAGAAAAAGCTGTTACCAGGTCTCACTGTCCCTTGATGTGCAGAAAGGAATATGTAGGATCTTTGAAGTCTGTTTTATTAAATTCCATAGACAAAGTGAAAGGCAGTCTGGGACAATAGCTCTCCCTGAGAGGTATTTATGTGCACAAGAGATACTGCTAAACCATCAAAGTGAGGGGTGACTTATTTCTGCAGCTTTAAACCTTGGCATTTAGTAGGACTGAACAAACAGCACATTCACCTCAAGTACATGGGATTTATTGTTTTCATCTACTTATGTGCCAATTCTATGTGAGTGTCCTATTAAAATATTACTGCAAACACACAAAGCCTCAGTCCAAATTCTTGTGACCTCATCTTGGGTTTTGAATATTTATTATTGAAGTGCTACGTTTGATAGATCAAGTTCATCCTCCATCTACAGACGCCTTTGTCTAAAGTTTCACTTTGTAACCTGTATGCTTTTTATTTAGTGAAGCACTTACTTTATGTCCCCAGAAAGGGAATGATGCATAGAAATGTAAGCCATCATTTTCATTTCAAATCAAGATCCTGTATTGAAAACACATTCAAACACGTCAAGATGACCTGTTGATTGCATCTGCAGTACTGATCTGCAATATATTTTCCCAATTAAAATTCTGAATATAAAGTGTATCATCATCTGAGAACATAAAAACATAAGTATGGCTGTTCCAGGTTAAACCAAAGGTCCATCTGGTCCCACCATCCAACAGGGGCCTTGCTCAGGGGTCTCCAGACAGAGCAGAGGGAGCAATGCCAACCAGCTCTTTGATCCTGTGATGAACTCTTTGCCCCTTTCTTTTTAAATTTTTTTTTAGAACACTAATCATATTTTCCTTTTGTTTTCTTGTTATTACGTTTTCTTCATTTCCTGTGGTTCCCAGCTTCTTTAGAAGAACATTGAGTTCCTTTCTGGGGAAGATACAGGCTTGTCCTTGCCATGGCATCTAGTAGTAACAGTGAATGTCTGAGGAGGAATATAAAAGAGCAAACAGTTAGTGGTGCTTCCTCAGAATATTCTCCAATCTGGAGGAGTCTGCAACAGAGAAATTTCCTAACCCAGAGATGATACCATTGCATTTAATTGAGTGTAAGCTCTTGTCTTGACAAAGCTTGTTATTTTACAGGCTTTGTTACAGACTTTGTGTATCCAGCCATTAGAAACAGTCTTCTTGTGTTAATGTGGTGCTTTGATCCAGCTACTGAATATCAGCAGCAACTGAGTATAGCTGAATATAGCTTGGGTGTCTCCACACAGAGTTGCAGTCTGGAATTCCTGGAGATAGGGCATGAAAAGACAGGGAAACAATTAGAGGTGGTCACCAAAATGAGACGCAGCCCCAGCTCTGTTTTCAACCACTTCCAAAGCATTAGTCACATTTTTGTTCAACTTATATTCTAATTTAATTTTTCAGTTCTAAACATGAACTTCCAGAGTTTTGAAAGAGCAAAGGTAATCAAAAGGTAATTACCATTCTTTCTCAGTGTAATACACCAATACAATGGGACTAAATAGAGGCTCTCTGCTAAAATCTTTTTTTCTCTATAGTTCAGTGATAGAATGAGCAAATGCCACCGGACGTACTTCAGAAAGAAAATGTACATGATTTGCTAATTAAACTTTGAAACATAGAGCTTATTCTTAAAGGAAACTCACTTAAATTCAGGAAGCTGTATCACTACAATTTCTTGCATTTAAGTGAATACCTTATTCCTCAGCTTTAAAAAGAAGGGGAAATGTCACTGGGGCTTGTACTTTGTACTGTACCTTTAAAGGATACAAGGTCTTTCTTCTTGCTGCAGAAGTGGTGGCTCTTATAGCTTCCATTGCAATATAATGCAAAGATTGACAAAAAACAAGATAGCTGCATCAAGTCTGTATTTTTATGCATTTTGTGTGGAGGAGAATATGTTGGTGATTCCCTTGGCATGAGAGAATCAATTCCTTTATATATTACAATTCTGCAGAAAAAAAAATCAGTCTTTTCCATTAAGAAAGTAGTGGTTCTCTTAAACAAACAAAAAAATGTGTACACAAAACACTTGTGCGTACGTACACCCATCACCCAAGGACATATTGCTGACCCACTAAAGAAAATGAGATCCTAGTCCGGTGTTTTCACATGATTTTGAAAAAGAAAGATGTTAAAAAGATCACAGTCTTTTTGCTTTTTTAGATATAAATGCCAAACACCCACTATTCAAATTCCATTGGAATCATTTCAGTTACTTGCTTTAGATTTGTGCCGATGCAAAAACACATACCCAGCTAACCAATTGGCTCTTAGTCTTTTCTGCATTGTGGATTAAATCCACTAAGATCATTTCACTCTCATGGAATAGGTTTGAAACACAGCTGTCTTTTTAATGTTCTTTTCATAGCTTGTCTCATTCACAACTCAGATTTCAAATCCAGAGTTTATCTTGCCAGAAAGGACTTTTCTGGTATGTCAGCTATGGGAGGCCATAAGTGTCCCTTGTGGGGAACCACTTCTTGGTTCTTTCACCATATACCTCAGATCACTTCACTGTGCAAAGTCCAATGCAGAATTAGTCTTTCTGAATTCTTTTGAAAAGTTAAACCACCAAGAAGACAAAATGCAATCTCCAAAGCAATAGCACTGTGCATATAAAAATAAAAACACCTACAAACAGTATTGGGATTACTCTTGAAAAATCTCGCATTTTGTTTTGGTAGCTCCTTGAGCATATTTTCCCACAACAGTGACTCAGCTCCAGGTGCTCTTTAGAATACAAAGTCTTTTCCAAGCTTTGCAGATGCTTAAATTTTCAGATTTTACACCACAAATTGAAAATGGTAAGTAGTCATCAGTACTCCTCAAAGCCAGAAAACAGTCAAGCCACTGATCTTTGTTAACTCCTCCTTAAATTCTCATTTAACATGAAATAAATAAATAAAAGGCTTGTAATGGCAACAGTTACCGTCTCAGAGACAACAAGTGACCACCTCTACATTTTCACTGAACAAAGGAATCTCCAGAAGGGCTTCTGATTTCAGATACGGTACTTCAAGAGGGTGCAGGGTTTTTATCATTTTTCAGGAGGAAAGTCCACAAACCTTGTCTCCACTGTTCCTTGTTTATAAGGTTGTCTCCATTAAGTTACAAGAGGTTCATTTCTCATATGGTAGAGGTTTGCAGTCTTCTTTGTAGATGGAAGCCCTCTACAAAGCTTAAAAATCAGCTAGTGAACTCATTCTCTCACATAGCCAGACATGCTTCCCATTTCCTCTATGTGATTCTGGTTACACCTGCCTTTAAATCCCACTGTCTACTCTGGTTCAGCAATGCAGAAGGTCATCAGCATGCGCTCTCTATTCATCATTGCAAATCAATAGCTGCAGTAAAAGTGTGTGGATTCCATTTGCTTCTCTTTTTTATAAAAAATTCATTGCTCTATAGTCAAGGAAAATTAAAAAATAAAAATTGTCATTTTTTTTTAATCTTTAACCAATGAAATGTACATCATTTCAAGGAACTACTCAAAACTTAGTCTTACTCTGAGGTATATACAAAACTCTTAGTGAAACATCTACCTGATAGATACTTATTCTGCAAATCTTGAGTGCAGTTTCATAAGTTTCTGAGTTCCAAGACCAAATCATTAGGCAGAACATAGACCCCTTAAACCAAACAGGAGGGAGGGGGGACAGAGCCCAAAATGTACTAATGTACAAATCTCTATTGTATTCTGCAGGAGCCATTTTTTTAGCATTAAGAGGGGACCTGAAGCAGCTTGAAAGGGTGGATTTCCTTGAGATTTTCTCCTATCTGCCAATTCTCTTTTCTTTGCTTCTCTAAAATCCTTCCAATACCACAATATTATGTCACTTTTGAGAAGCATTGGCCAATATCAGAAGTTCTTCTCTGTGCTCTACTGAACCACTGAGTGAGATTTGTCTCTGAAAACCAAACAGCTTTTGGTCTGTTTTTCTTCATTTTGTAGTAAGTCTAGGACTGTTCTGTTAGTGCAACAGAACTTCGGAAAAGGGTTTATAAAGCTAAATATAAAGTGCTACAGAACTTATACACTGACTAGCAACTTATAGATATAACCTGTGGAAAATGGTATATGGTTTGTAGGACCATTTTTTCTTTCTCATCTTCTGCATCACTTTTTAAATGACATACACCACACAGAACAACTTTAATAGAAAAGAGCTCTGCCTCCAAAGATTCATTCATTAGGGCAGTTTGCTAGGACATTTACATACCTCTTCTAAGTCAGGTGAAGGATGATACTTAACCTTTATCTTCCAGGTGAGCACAAAGCAGAGTGGGCAAAAGCTACTTCCATTTCTGAAGGAGTATAGGTGTCTTGCATGCTGCACTTCAGGAGGAAGTTGCACAGCAGTGCAAGTCCCAGTCTTTCTCCTTAACTTTTCAGGGTTATTTAGACATATCAGGGTTATTTGCGTATATCGGAGTTTAGATATATCTGGGTTTATATTTAGATATATCAGGGTTTAGGTCAGGGTTTAGATCAGGGTTATTTAGATATATCAGAGTTATTTAGATATATCAGATATTGCACTGGGTTAGGGGAATGTACTCTAAGAATTCTTGAGGTCCATTCCAGACTGGATTAATTTTCAATGATTTTGTATTTAAGTATGCACAGAACATTGACCCTCACTGCTTACTTCTATTTCTTAGCTGCATAACACTTTTTACTCAGTGAAGAGGAGAACCAAGAATCATGGTTTGGGTTTCCTTTAAGCAGACAGATGACTAAAAGCCAAGTATTGCAGGCATATGCCACTGTGAAACTGCTTTCATCTACACCTGGTCTTTTATATTTTACAAAGATGCATGCATAGAGTCTGCAAAACAGAAATAACTGAATTTTCTAATCACAATGACTAGGTGAATCACAGATGCTAGCAGAGATGAGCAAAAAAAAGTAAAATTAGCAACAGCATGCCCTTGGCTTAGGGCAACACCCAGCTGATGAATGGGGACAGCTGGGACTTCATCCTCATTCTACATTCTGCTACCAAAATAAATTAGTTATGTCACTGGCATAATAGTCAGGACAACATACACCTTCTGGAGCACCTGCACTGCCATTTCTATGTAGCTTTGCTCCTTTACAGTCTCACTGTGTTGGGATGCATTCATCAGGAGACTGCATAAATATCAGGAAAAAAGAGTGGTGGAATAGCTATTATTTATTCTATCACTGATATTCTATCTGAAGCCCTTCACAGGATGTATAAAGGCATTTCAAAGGATCTGAAAACCCATGTTTTGATTCATCAGCTCCTCTTCTGCTTTTCATGCCTTTTTTGCCATAGATTAACACTCTCCATCTCTTGGCTGTAAATGCCACAAGATAGCTTTTTATAAACTAATCAATATTTAATCATTGTAATACTTTGGAGGTTAAGAGAGCCACAGACATGGAAATTATATTGCAGTTTTCAGATATTGAAAAGACCTCAATTGATTCTATGAGATTAATAAATCATATTATTCCCATTATAAGAAGGAATTAAAAATATACATAGGCTATGTGAATTACCCAACATTTTAGGATGAGTTCATAGCAGAGCAGAGAAACAAAGTCCCAAGAATCTGCCTGGCAGGTTATTTTCAGTTAATTAGACCAATCCTGGCCCTGTTTTTATTTCAAGGAATAAAATCTCTGATAAAAAACAGTACTGTGAGCTGGTTCCTCCTTCATAGCCCACACCCATCCTGCACTGCTTTTTTCTCAATTTACTGTGACGCAATTCACCATATTGATTAAGATGAAGAACTGTAAGCACTCACATAGAAAGTATGTTAATATTGCTGTGCATAAACTAATCAAGTAATGGTGAGCAGCTGGTCAAATGACCGGAATTTGACTGAAGCTATTATCACTGACTGTCTAATACTGAAAGAGAAGTGTGAAGTCCTAAGAAGTAAAAATTAATTTGGCAGTAGAAGAAAAACTTACTGTCTGAAGAATGGAAACATTTTTCACTCCATGAAAATTATTCTCTTAAATATCATATATACAGGTCAACCTCTTAGCTTGCAGTTGTTATTCTAAGCTAATGCCTTCCAAAGAGGTTGGCCAAAAGAAATTCATCCAGTTTTCACCTCTATTCTGTCTATTCCTTGAGTTTTCTGGAAGATCTTGATTTCAATGGAAAATTAGGGGACTAAGGAGGAACTCAGTTCCTTCTTTGTGGATCTCAGCCTGAACCAAAGACCAGGATAGATATTTTATATGCTGCTTGGCAAAGGTTGCTTGAACCATTTCTCAGCTCAGATTTGCAGGGCAGAAAAAGCTATTTAGCTATTCCACCAAACCAAACGTCATTCACTACTAATCCACAAATTCTATATTACTAGCTAAGATACTCCTCATATGTTACAGCCCATGGTTTTCAGCATATGGGGCATAGTTTTAGCATTCACTTCCTATTCATCTTTTCAGCTGGTCAAAGACTAGTTTCATCCAGTTAGCCCCTTACAAAAGAGATAACATTTCTTTCTTCAGTGTTCTCGGGAAGTACATTTCATTTTCAAAGCTCTCCTGACAGCAAAAGTAAATGTTCATCAGATAAACGTGCAAGTTTATTTATATTTCTCCTTTTCTTCTTGCCATCAGTTCATGAATAAATGGAGAGAATATTTCCTAGGAAATTCTCAAAGAAATTGATTATTTAAAAATATATACAAAGGCTCTAGTAGTAATGGAGACAAGGGGGTTGTGCAGCTGTGAATGTTCATTCAGAAATAAAATTTTCATAAAAGTTTCCCTGAAAAAGAGAGAATATAGGATGTGTACGTAGGAGAAAAAAAGTGAACATTAAGTTGCAAATTCTCTTCAAGATTATATTTCAGTAGGTTTAACCACCTCTTTCTCATTTTAAAATGTTGTGCTATCTGAAATCTACTGGTTCCCTCAAGCAGTAGAATTCCAGAGGGATTCTGCTACTGGCTGAAAGTCTTTAGCATACTGGTTAGAGCACTGGCTTCTTTGCATTGATTTGAAATGGCTGTATTAATGCTACTACACATCAGATTACCTTGGGATATATTTAGGGTTAAGGTTACGCTGTTTCCTAGGACAATAATTAGCTAGTCAAAAAAAGGCTTTTTTTCTCTGTTCCATCCACCTTTTTTTATTACAAGACCCCCTTCTCTCTTTCTGTGCAGACAGCTTACCATTGCTACACAGCTTTCCCAACACATCCAGCACTTTGCTCGCTGTATTTTCTCTCTAGCATTTTAAACACTATGGAATTAGCGGAGGAGGGAAGGGAGCCATTTCAGTCTATTATTTGGACCTTTTCAAAGGTGCCATTAGCACCCTCTGATTTTTTCTTTCTCACAGAAATGTATTTAACAGCTCCAAGGCAATTAGACTGACCTGCTAAATGGTATCTCCTTCAGTTTGCAAACAGCTCAGAAAGGTTACAGCATTTGCATGATATCTGTACAATGCAGTAACCTTTCTGGATCAATCAGTGATTTTCAGAATCTTCTCCAGGGTTTTCCTCTGAGCATTTTGGAATAGTTTATCTTATATTGAAAGGTTGTGGAATAAGATTTAGGAGGAACAGAAGTGGGAGTGAAGACCCTTACCCTAAATTAAATGAGGTGAGGTTTTGTTGTTTTCTATTTTGCTCATGCCTTGGCAGCTCAGCTGCAAATACCTGACCATTTTCCAGAATTATCGTGCCTAGGTAAAAGAGCTGTTGAATGTACTCCATTTTGCTGTCAAAAAATGGAGCTACCATATTCATATAAGAATAATTCTGACCATTTCTCATTTTCATGCTTTCACTCCCAAGTGTGAAGAGAAACAAGTTACAGAGAATTAAAAAAAAAAAAAAAAATCCAGCAGCCAAAAAACTAGGAAATCTGAAAATACTTTTTTTCAAGGTAAGAGGACAACTTCCCTCTGGTATTAACAATGCTGATCTTTTTAAATTCTCTAAAGATGTTCCTAAACCACAGCTGCTGAAAATATTCTTAAATCCTTCCCCAGCTAGAAAGAGCAGTAGTACTTCTGCAAAGCTCAAGTTTCTGACATGTAAAGCCTTGTTATCAACATTATTCAAGTGTAGATAAAAAGTTGTTTTGAAAGATGCTATATAATGTGGTTGCCTAGACAGCAGGACTGGACTGATTGACCTGGGAAGTCTTACTCAAGTCTAATATCCTCCATTCCTATGAAAGGGGACGTCAGCACATGAACGTTGAGGGTTCGTCGTTTGACATTCAGCAGCGCTATTGCATCCCAGTAAAGCAAAGCAGAACACATCTTACGGAAGCTTCTTGAGTTATAAAACATGGTGTGGAAGTCTGTGATGTTCCTGAAAAACCTAGAGCAAAGATTTGTTGAGCAAAGCCTGCCAGGGAAAAAAACTGAAATGATCCTTAAGAAAACGTGTGGAAAACTGAGCTAAACTGCCGACTTTTCCTTTCCAAATGACTAATAGGAATTGATCAGTTGACATTATATTATGCTGTGGTGAAGACAATAAGGGAGATATACACATGGAAAAATAGATTTATGAGATCTTTTAGGAAATTCAGTTTCCACAAGCGGGATTCAAAGCAGATGTATGACTTCTGAGAAGAATGGGAGAACTCTGCTGGGGATGGGCCATACAGAAAAACATGTTTTGCATGCTCCAAAAATGTAGGCAGAAGAGACAAGAAGTATTTACAATGTCTCAAACACCTTCTAAAGTAACAGCCTTTTTCGTCATGATTGCAACTTCCTTTACAGCTAATTACCAAAATCTTAACTTCCAAGATTATCATAAGATGAAGATGAATGCAATTCCATCTCTCAGCTGTATTCAGAAGAATGGTGAAAAAAAATAATATAGCCAAAACAAATCTATACATTTTGGAATAAAAAATATCAGGCATACTGAGAGAGTGCAGTAACCTAGAGGGCAGCTACTCTATAAGGAGGAGAATATCATAAGGGAGAGACAAACGAATATGACCTCTTTCAGTGATGGAGCAGCAAGAAAACCAGTCAAAGAAACCTTTGGAAACACTAAAGAGGGCAGGAATTTTCCTCTGATTTATTTTATGTGATCTAAAAAAGGGATGACCTGGAATTCTGATCTCTGCTCAGGGACCGTTTATGCATTTTATATTAGAAATGATGAAATGTAATGAAAACATAGAAATAATCCATGAACCAGAACCAATGTACAAGAAAGGTGTGTCCCAGCTAAGGGACCCTCTTGTGACCTACTAATTCAGAATCTTGCTCTCTGATCTTATAGCTCCTGCATTCCCAACTGTGCAGTAGTGCAGCTTCAGCAATAATTGCCAAGTGCCTTCCTATCCAGCACATGGCATAGAGTAGGGATTAGGAAATGCTGGGTGTGAGAGGTGTGGATATGAAAGCGCTGCAGGCTAGGGGAAGGACTTCCACTTCTTAAGTGAGTGCTCTAATCACTAGAACATCCTTCATCCTTGAACAAGGATGTTTTCCAGAAAATTTTGCTATCATTAATGATGTCAAACAGGGCTGTGACTTGGGTCCAATGCTCTTGAACATCATATTTGCTAAGCTGTTTCTTGTTGCATTAGAAGATATTAATTGTGATGCCTATATAAGGCAGCAGTCTTGAGCTTGCATCAGTTGTATGCAAAAGCCAAAATAAAGGCAAACGTAAAAGCATGTTAGTTTCCCAGCAACAATAAACAACATATGTTTGAACAAAAATTGGTTAACTGAATCTATGCCCAGAGCCCCCATTTGTAAGATGCTCTCCAAGCTTGCAAAGTCTTAACCTTGGTGGTGTGCTCTCTCAAAATGATTCAGTTGCTGAGGCAGAAGGTACCAGCAATGTTACTGGCAAGGTACAGTGTTGTCTATAAGTGACTTCAGTCATTTTCATCTGTGACCTCTTTGATGACAATCTGATATCAGATGGCAACATGTGTTATCTTATGCCGCAGCTGTGGAGTGCTGTAAAATTGCTGCTGTGAGAATCAAAAGATCAGCTAAGATGCTATGGTTATGTAGTGTGATCAGGTTATGACGATGTCTCTAAGGTCATTTTTTGTGGAGACTTCCAATCAAGAATTCATTCTGGAAGAGGGAGATTAAAATACAGAGCCAATTCTCAGACTAGTTTAAATCATACAACTAGTCATAACATCTGAGTGTTTCTAGCCCAAAACTAGACTTTGATGGCAACAACTGTGCAGTTGTTCATTTCTGACAAAGCTTTAGGATATGTGTCATTGAAAATTTGTTGAAATATGTTCAGCAAAGAAAGAGAAAATAACACTAGGTGTCCATTACTACTTGTTTTTACCTCTGACATATGCAGGTTATATTGTGCTTTCTGTCCAGAGCTCCACTCTCACTGTAGAATATATAAAGTTAGAAAGAAAATGTTACTTCAGATGACATGCCAATTACAACAGAAATTTCCATCAGGCTGTTTTGTAAAAGGTGACATCATCCATGCCCCTGTGGCAGTGTTTTAGGAAAAAGCAGTTATCTTCTCCTTTGTACCCTCACACATGATTTTGGTATGTGATCACAGGAAGGAATTTTCCTGAATCCCAGCATTCCAAAGATATTTCATGATTGGCATTAGATTTAGATTTCTTTGAACTCAAATAAGTACAACTGTGAGGTTCATCTCCAACCAAACCAGTCCAAAATTATAGTAAGAGAGTTTCAAATTTTGCAGCTAGAGAGGCATTAGTTAAGAAAACACTAGTTAAGAAAAGCTTCACATTTACCAAAGCAACCATACTTAGAGCCTGTTATGCACTTCCTTTCTCACAGCTTTGCGTTGCCAGGTGACTGACAGCACGGTAGCTATAAATATTGCCTTGAGGACAGTTCCAACGAGCCAAATCTTAAATACTTCTTTATGTCCCTTTGTTTTCAAAGCTTTTCTTAATAATATCAGATAATGTATTCTCAATAAGGTTAATCTGACCAAATGTAAATGTCTACATCCCAGCTAAATACTCAAGACAGTCTATAGTTAATGGAAAAAATTATAAACTCTTGGTGGAAAGAAATGATGGACTTTTGGAGCACAGTTCATACTATCCCAAAGCAGACATTTAAAACAGGTCAGATACATCACTGGGAGTGCCTTCTTCTCTCTGTTGAAGGGTCTAGGATAACCAACTCAGAGACAGACATACACATTTTAGAGCTCTAAAATTGGATGAGATGAATCCCACCCTTCAAATCTAATTTCTACAGACTATGCAAACCCCTCCATTATATGTGTTGTGTTCACATTAGCAGTTGCTATGCAATTACTGTTGTTACACTATGATTAAAATTTCAGAATGAAGCTAGCTTAACAAAACGCCCAGTATCAAAAGAATTCCTGGTTCCAAACCTTCATGTTTCAGCTAAACAAGAAATCATATCCCTGATTATGAATTTTTCTGAGCAAGGATGTATCTATAAATTAGTCATTTTTGCCAAGTAGTTAAACTCATAATTAATTAGGCACCATGGGGGTTTAATTTACCCTATGTGAATTTCTGCAAGGCTAAAAATCTCTGTAGGAGCCATCCACCCAGCTGCAGGGTTGTATTTCTGTAAATGTCTAGATGAAAGCTGGAATTCCTCAAGAGGGACGGAGTTTCAGGTGCACTTTGAATTCTGGCACTTCCAATCTGACTGACTGATTTACTGCACAGTTCTGAATCCCATTTTCAATTACCAAAAGCTTCTTATTTATTGGACAGGGAAGGTGCATGCCTAGATTTACCATAGTGAATTTCGTATCTAAAAACAGTGCTTAAACTTCAAGTCATATTGTTCCTCATTGTGTGCTTGTACGGAGCATCACAAAATCCAAATCCTTTTTGTAATCTCACTCTTTAACCTCTTCCATTAGTGTCCTATCAGGATGACTGGCACTTCCCAAGATATGTGGCATTCAACACACTAAAGACTATGAACTGCTAGGTCCAAACTAGTCCTTTAGAAAAGAGAAAGTTGACTAGTAATAAAATAAGGCACGGCACAGATGCGTGCTGAGACATCCTCTTAGCAGAGCAAGTCTCTGAGGTTAGGCAGGGTGGAGAGTCCTGAGACTAGCCAAGGCTTGGCAATTTCTGTTATTAAGCTCCTGCAGTGTTTGGGATCAATAACAAGCAACCTTATTCTAATTGTATCGTTCAGAGGGCCAGTTTACCTTTGATATTACATATTGTTTTGTTCCTTAGTCATTCATTTTGCCATTCTTGGGGCACAGGCAATGGGTCACAACCTGTAATAGAGCAAGCCTTTCTTTTCTGCTTTTATGTGACAGCACCATTCTGTGAATAAAGGTGAGGTCTAATTCATCTTGGCAGTGCATTCCCAAACATGTTGAGTAATACTGCTACAACCTATACTGATATTAGATTTGTTCATAAACACCCATTTCCTGCATATAAACTTTCTGTTCATGAATATACCTGTACTGATACTATTAACTCCCTTTTCTGCACAGCAGGATCTCTCATATCAACAGTAACAGCTGAGTTTATGTGTAACTTGCTGCACATTATGGTTCTGAGACACAACATTTCACATAAAAATGATAGATAATGCTTCCCTCTTTTACTTATGCTGTCCTCTTGAAACATGCTCTTTTCTTTGCCCTTTCAACCCTACACATCATGTTGCAGTACAAAGCAGGAGATAGTGGTGTCATGTCTTTGTTAAGCACTTTCTGGGGTTCCTCAGCATGAAAGGTGTTATATCACATCAAGCATCACTTGCAAGAGTAAGACAAGAAATGCAGTAGAAGGACATCCCAGCAGTCAGCCTAGGATTTTAAATATTCAGATTCAATTTCTTGATTAGCTACATATGCTACTGTGAGTTTAGAAGAATCAGTGAAAACTCAGGCAACTAGCTGCTAGGGTAAAAAGTTACCATAAATATGTTGACAGTAAAGATGGGGTATTTGAGTTAGCTTAGTATTCAGTAAAATAAATTAAAATTTCCCTTCTTTTTTTTTCTTCTTTTGAACAGTGTTACAGGACTTTTCAAGGAAAAGCCAACGACAGCTGCGTTACCTAACATTTCTCATGATCGCTGCATATGCCTATGGAGAGTTAACACATTTATGATCAATGATCTCTTCACGAGTCTGAGCTCATGATGTATTTGCACTTCATTTTTTGCCTATAAAGTAAGTATAATGAAATTTCCTGATTCAGCAGGGAATTGCAGGGATAAATTCACGTAAGTTTATGAGATGCACAGTTAACAGTACAGATAGTGAGTAAATGCCCAAAAGACAGATGTAAATGAAGGTAAGGGGGTTATATAAGCACAGTAAGGGGGAAGAGAGATGGATACCTTCTGCTGGTAGACAAAGAAAAGATGGGCTCTCTCTCAGGCCAAAGGAGCTGAGTGTTCTCTGTTACAGTCTGCTGGAGAGTAGAAAGTAGGGACAGAGAGTTTTCCTTCCATACGCTTTTTTTCCCAAAAGGCCACCAATTTACAACCCAAGAATTGTTTGCAGGATATATAAAGTCTGCGTCAGCAGGTTGCAGAATGATGAAAAAAATAAAAGGAAAAGGAAGGGGAACTGTTCATAGACTGTCAACAAGTATATCCTAAATAGCAAGGATCCTCCTCAGCAATCCTCTTCACTGCGGATTGTAACATAGAGATGACCTTGTGGTATGAGGCTCTTTGCTGAAGTTGCAAAGAATGGAAGGAAAAGTGAGTGCTCCCTGTGAAGAGCCATCTCCAGTAGAGCTGAAGTCATTGCAGCCACGTGAAATGATGGAAATTCACAACCAGATCTAGGAATCTTCACCTCAGGGCTAGGAAAGACCCTGCTTTTGTATCCTTGTATGAAAGCAGGAACAGCATCGGCTGCCAGGGTCTACCTGGGACTAGCGTGTAACAGGGAACAAAAGAGAAATGTTAATTAATCAGTGTTTGGGTTTTATTCATTACTCATTTCTGTATGCTATAGCTGTGTTTTTCAAGGTTTCAGCAAAATCCCCTTGACTCCTAATATAGTCTCTTGTTTTGTGTGCAACTTTATTGCCAATAATCTGGAAAGTCTTGCATTTAAAGTGTGTCTTTAAAATAGATTTAGCTTTTACGTGTGCCTGGGTAGTGCCTCAATCTGACGCTGTATGCTAATTTTAAAAGGAGCCCCTAGATACATGAACCCTTCCTGTTGTCAATAACAGCTGTCAGAAGGCTCACAGATAAAAGTTACTGGGGCTGGCAATAATTCATTTCCTCTGTACAACATGTGCAAAATGCCCATGTTTTGTTTTGTGAAAAGATGATCTGTTAATGCATATTCACCTGTCAGCTTTAGATACATTTTGTTTGGTCCTTATTCTGTATTGTCTTCCCTCCCTTCTCCATCCAGACTGTTTCTGTTCCTCTTCATACATGATATACTAAGCACCTAGCACTCTCACAGCACTGAGAGGGTCTGTAGATGCTTCCTGGCTTTCACAGATGGTATCAGTGTGCTAACATTATTGCTGTCACCTTTCCTTTCCTAAAGCATAGACTCATCTCACAGGGAGATGTAGCAGAAACATTCATATTCCTATAAAGTATTAAGCTACTTTTAAATGCCAGATATTCCTTATAAGGCATTATTTCTATGTACATATCAGTTTCAGTGCTACAAGTGTTGAAACCCTTGATGAGGACAATAACCAATTCGGTTGAACTTTTTGTTCAACTGATCTGAAAAATCAGTCATGAAATTTGAGATATAAAAGGTTCACTACTAAAATAATCAGCTTCATCTCCCTGTCTTTGCAAAGGAGATCTCCTTCGGAATGGCAGTGGGTTTTGCTGTGTCTGCTCACAGATCAGAGCA